>NC_000073.6:66382319-66552319 GCF_000001635.26 Mus musculus
TCAAATGTAGGCAAGTGTTTTTGTGCACTGTGTAAACTTTACCCTTGTGTTATTCAAATGCTGGCTTTTCTGCCCTCATATCTTGTTTCATTCCAGACATGGCATTGTAATGCTTATGTCAAAAATCTCCTGTCTCAAGTTTGTGTAAACGATTCTTACTAGTTATTATCTACCTTGTGAATAAATGCTGATCATCCAATGACTGGGCAGAAAAGAGAATAGGTCAGGATGTCCACCAACCAGAGGAAGGAGAGGGGAAGAGAGGGAGAAGACAGAGGGAGAGAGTGAGAGGGAGGGAGGGAGAGGGAGAGAGGGAGAAGAGAGGGGGAGAGAGGGAGAGAGGGGGAGAGAGGTAGGGAGAGAAGGAGAAGAGAGAGGGAGAGGGGGAGAAGAGAGAGGGAGAAGAGAGGGAGATTCGGGACAGCGACAGGATGGAGGAATTGAAGCCAATAAAGAAGGGGTCTGAAGAGCGAGACCAATAATAATATGCAAGAATCATGGGATGGGTCTGGGAGGGAGCTAGATTAGCATAAAAAGTAAAGATAGGTCATGTAATTGATCATCTATTGAGGCACAGTTTTAAATAAATATTGTTTTTTCTGTGTGATTATTGGTATAAGGTAAAGAATTATAGCCACTGAATTAATTCAGTTAACATTTATATTAAGAATAATTCATTTTCAATCAGAGGTGTGGCTAAATAACTTACAATTCATGGATTTCCTGGCCACATAAACTTCTAACCAAATTAAGAGTCATCTCCTAAAACTTAACAGATTCTGATCTGGGGCTAAGCACATGGTGGAATCCCATTGACCCTGGAGGCCCTCCAACATGAATGTCCATGATGCTTTGCTGCTTTGCTGACAGTCCAGAAGGGCCTGCTTAGACCTGGCCCAGGACAGGAAGGTGCTAGCACATGAAAAAAAAAAGTGTATTCCTACTAGTGTTACCATAGTCCACGCTATACATAAAGTGCACACCATAAGCATTTAAGACTCTAAAATTGAGAATGAGAACATAACCAAAATTAGCAAGAACTAATAGTTGTATAAGTGACACCTCAGACAGAGAGGGAGAGAGGGAGAGAAGGAGAGAGAGAGAGGAAGAGAGAGAGAGAGGGAGAGGGGGAGAGAAGAAGAGAAGGAGAGAGGGAGAAAGCTTAGTGTGGCTGTCAAGGTGCAGGCTGCTTCCATTAGGTGTTGGCAGTGTGACATCCAGTTGAAAGTTTTTTTCTCTGTTTTCTCACCTGCTGAGAATAGACCCTCACACCTTCTACACCCTGGCAACCTCAAAGGGCTAGTGGGAGGGACTTCACGGAAGACAAAGTTTGAAGAGCCACACTCTCCAACAGGGCTAGTGTGGCCCCTACTTAGAGAGAGGACTTGGGAGGTCACCGGTGTCTCATGCCTCCCCCCCCCACTTCTGATGAACACTCTCAGAATATCACTGTGTCCCAGCATGCAGGTTCCAGAAACTTCCCCGAAACCACGTAGGCACTGAGCAAGCCACAGAACCAAGCAGAACTAAAGGGTGCTTCCAATTTCTCCTCTAAAAGCTTAGGAATGAGGCTCCTGCCCTTGGTGGGTGGTGGGTTGGGGTTGGGGTAGGATAGGGTTGGGGCAGACTCTTCCAGGCAGGGGAAGGTGTGACCAAGAGGGTCCACATCAGGTCTCGCTCGTATAACCCATACTTCTCTGAACCAGAGGACACATCATCAAAGAAGTGTATTCAGAGGTGAGAAGTCTGGCCCGCACAGAGAGGAAAGGAAACACAAGAGAGCCGGGCAACATTCAGGAGGGTCTCAGAAGCTTTGTGAGTTGTACAACCCAGTTTGAGAGATCAAGTTGAGAAAAGAGCTAGGGAGAAGAGCCTCCAAACAGACCCTGTTTAAAAACCAAGGCTCCAAATTACACATTAAATTCCAGAAACCAAGAGTCATAGCTATCATCTGCTTCCAAGCACATTTCTAAAGCTAACAAACATACAGGATACAATAAGATCCCCAGGGGTGGAAGTCCTTACTCAGAACAGAAATGGCTTGGCACATAACGTGTTTAGGCCACACACACACACACACACACACACACACACACGTTAAAACACTGTATGTTAACTCTCACAGCACACTCTGTTCCCCTTTCACTTTCCCTTCGTAAATCATACCACAGACCGAGGATTCTGCCATAGGGGCAGTTTTTAAATCATCATTTCTATTTTGACTTAAAAAACCCGAAGGTAGGTGCTTTAAGATGAGGTAACTGGAGTTACTCCATCTTTGCCCACACAGCTCAGTGCTTCCCTTAGGCGCAGAGCAATGCCCAGATCACTGGGGTAGATTACAAGAGTTTTCATTGTGTGCCCTGCAGAAGGCCCCTCGAGAGGCTCTCTTCTGTAGCTGACTATTTTAATAGTGTTTTAAAACATTGCCCATTTCCTTCTGCTAACTCTTCATGCCTGTATGAATGAGCAAACCTAAGTACTAATGATTAACAAAGGAGCCATTTCTGTGAAGACAGAATATCTATGAGTTTATAATGCCAGCGGGTAGGAAGATCTTAAAACAAGTCATTGCTACGAGGTTTCTGACCAAGGAGAGTCACTTGTGTTTCTACAGAATTTAGGAAGGACAACCGAGACAGGTGTTGAATGTTTGACCGAAGCATGCTGGGATAGATCACATTAGCTAGCTCCTTCTTGAGTCAAAACCTGGTGGAGATAAACAGCCTATGGTTGTAGACAACTCCAGTGCTTTCAGCATCCTCTGACCAATATTCGTGCCTACAAAAACGGACGTCATAATATCATGAAGCGGGAGGCCCAAGAACTATGTTGTTTGAAGCCCTACATGAGTACAGAAAGTTGGGGAACAGAAAGGTTCCACCAGTATGAACCCACATCTAACTCAAAGCTCTTCTTTCATTAATCCGTCACTGTATCTACCACTCTCCACAGGTGGTTCCTGGCACAGTTATGACAAGGTGCCACAGTCAACAAAGAAGACTCTGCCCTCAGGAGCCCCAGCAGAGACCCTGAGTAAGTAGGCAGGAGATAAACAGAAGGGGGAGGAGTACATGGACAGAGGGGCCATGAGGACGATGTAGAAGGAAAGGGAGAGACTGTGTAGGTTTGGGAGGCACATGGAGAGACATGGGGCAGCAAAGCAGATACCTCAAGCTGGAGAGAGAGGCTGGGAACAGTGGGCTAGGGCCAGTGGGATGGCAGAGAGCTGGAATGAAAGGGAAGAGTGCCCCTAGATTTCATGCCAACCGCAAGATGAGAGTATTGGAGACACCATGAAGAGGAAGGACACAGCCCATCATCGGGCCATTAAGAATGTATGCACACCATTCTGTCCCCGTGGGGAAACCCACTGGTATACCAATAAAGGGACACAGCTATAAAATGGCTCCTGATGACACATGGCCATACCCACAAATCAGTCCACCTCAGAGAAGCTTCGTGCAGTAGATAGGAGTTAGCACAGAGACCCACAATCTGGACAGTGTGCAGAGAGTGAGAGACTTTGAAGCACTCTATTCGAACTGGGATTTCTTTGTCATGCTCCTCCCCTCAAGGCTCAGGGATCTATGGGTAAGATTAGGTAGAAAGATTGTAAGACAGAGCAGGGCTGATGCCCGTATGAACTCATAGAGACTGTGGAAGCAAGCACCGGGCCTGAACAGGTGCAAACCAGACAAAAATCCCAGCACCAAGAAAGGGAAGTGGCACAAAGTCCCACCTCTCAACCAAGAAGCTATGTGCAACTGTGATACCAGCTGGGATGAGGAGAATCAGCCTCACACACACATACGAATGCCTCCAGGGTAGGCCCTATGCCTAGTACGCGCGCGCGCGCGCGCTCACACACACACACACACACACACACACACACACACACACACAGAGAGAGAGAGAGAGAGACAGAGAGAGAGAGAGACAGAGACAGAGAGACAGAGAGACAGAGACAGAGACAGAGAGACAGAGACAGAGAAGAGAGAGAGAGAGATCCATGATTTTTGTGTGCCTTTTTTGTTTGTCTGGTTTGCCTTAGTATTCTTTGTTTTGTTTTTGACAGAATGAACATCAAGTTGGATGCATAAAGAGAAGTATCTGGGAGGAGTTGGGGCTAGGGAAAAGCATATGAAAAAATATATTGTATACGTAATTTTAAAAAGAAACATTAAAATAAAGAATGAATATATACGATATATCCAGAGCGGAGGGAGGGGCACATGGCAATTTGGACTGTGTAGGAGTTCGTATGTGCATCAGCCCTGTTGTGTCTCAAAAACAGAAGAAGGGAATGGACTGGGCCCACTTGGGGATGGAGCCAACAAGACTACTCTGGGATGATTTCTAGGGTTCTTCTTATTTTTAATATCTCTCTCTCTCTCTCTCCCTCTCTCTCTCTCTCTCTGTTTGTATGTTTGTGTGTGTGTGTGAGTGTGGCGTCCGTATGTGTGTGTTGAGATCATCAGATGACCTGCTGTTGGTCTTTGCTTTGCACCATGTTTGAGACAAGGCTTCTTCTTCATGTTGCCCACACAAAGCTAGCTGACCAGTGAGCTTCCAGGGAATCTCCCATCTTGAAGTGGGGGCATCTGGGATTGCACCTTTGTCTCATCTGGCTTTAAGCGGATTCTGAATCTGAATTCAGATCCTCACACGTGATCAGCAAGTGCTTTGTATACTGAGCCATCTCCTTAGCTGGTTTATTTAGTTAGTTATAATAATTATATCCAAACTATTAAGGAGACTGTTGTAGGTGTGGGGGAAGGAAACGTTTGGCTGACTAGAAAAGCCCCTCTAAGGACAAATTAGGTGTTGGTATGCTATATTCTTCTGGAACATGAGCAAGGACAATGAAAACCAAATCACAGAAAGAATTCAATGCTAAAGTTTTTCAAAGTGTACAAATCGTAGGTCCTTTGATGCTGCTATGTGAGTGTGAGTGACCAACTCATCAAAAATAGGTTATTTGGTGAGAATTTGCTAAGAGAATTTGCCTTTAAGACCCTATCTATCCTGCTCCGGTTTTTGCAGGGATGAGCATCATGTAAGAGAAAAACGTAATGGCCTCAAACTATTAAAAGCCAGACTGAACTGGCTGTCAGCATCCCTAGAGTCTCTCCATTGCTGTCTTTCTTACTGCCCCTCCAGGAATTCTTGTTCTCATCCATTAAGGACTGCCACTGGCTCCAAGCAACAGAGCCCATAGGCAAAGTGATGGGACCACAGGGTGAGAAACATGCCCCACGCGTGGAGCAGGGGAAGACCTCCAGACCATCCAGCACCACCCGGCTGTCCCGCACGCGCGGGAAGAGCCTCGCTGGGCCTTTGCCTCCAGCCACTCGCGCCCACGAACTCCCACGCTTAGACCCCACCCCCACTCCCAAGTTAAAAGTCAGGCTTTTTTTTTTTTTTTTTTTTTTCCAAACGCAAAAGAACTTTGTAGTCTCCCTAGTGTTTCCTACTTTTGTTTCTGAACTCGGCTCCCCGCCCCCGCCCCGCTCCGATCCCAGGCTGGTTTTCGGCTGCCCCAGCTCCCGGGTTCTAGCTCTGCACTCGCTTTAACCCTTCAAGGGGCGAGGGTCGCTGCGCAGCCCAGAGAGGCAGCGAAGAGACCCCGGGCAGCCCGAGTTCCAGACGCCCACCGGAGCTGTGACCTGCGGGTCCCGGACACAGGCCGGGGTCCGGAGCACGCGGTCGCCCGGGGTACGGGGTGCTGAGCTGGGGAGAGGAGCTGTGGGGCGAGGCGAGACGCAGGGCACAAGCAGGCGACGGCGGCTGCACGCGGGGACCCGGGCGCGGGACGGGGTGGTGCGGGCAAAGCTTGGATCTAAGGTGCGGGCTTCGCTCGGGTCCTCGGACAGGGCGCGGGTCGGAGCAGCACTTACCTGCGGCGGCAGGGTCTGGAAGCCGCGGATCGGCGACATCAGAGGGCCGGGGCCTGCCGGTCCTACCGTACTCTGCCCTGCAATGCTCTGGCCGCCGGGGGCCAGACGCACTTCCTCAATCCTGCGGCCGCCTGGCGGGCGGAGAGGGCGGGTGGCGCGGAAGCAGGGCTGTGCCAGAGGGTCGGCCGCCCCGACCTCCCCTGGATGGCCTGCCTCGGTTTCCCTAGCTGCAAGATGTCGGTGACCAAGCTCACTGCTCTTGTGCCTCGGTAGACGCTTGGGTCTTGAAACTTTGTGGACTCCTCTCCAAATTTGAATGCTTTGCTGCCTTCCCTGCGGACAGGCACAGTGACAAGGTTGTGCCTTTCCTACCCTGCTCGAGTAACAGATTAATTTTTATCCTGTTTGCTGGCCATATACTGTGACTGTAAATATTAAGAGAGCGAGAATATTAATGTGTGTGCAGGTCTTTATGGAGCGGTGCAGAAACTACATTTTAAAAGTTGATGTTTTGTAAACTGCGCTTTTTCACCACACGAGTTCGCTAACTTAAATTATGGACGTTTGCAAAGATATTACTAGCTGATGAATATTTTTCGATTTTCGAACTCCGGAGTAGCTGGGATTACAGGAGCATGCCACCCTGACTGGCTGCTTGTGGCGATGAGGTGGAATGTTGTCAGTTGATTCCACTGAAGTTAATAACCAAACGCGGCTATACACTCAGCAGGCAAGCTTCGGATTCCGCTCGTTTTCCCCGAGAAAAGATAATCCTTGGTAGAAAATCAGTACTGGACCGAAGTGCTTCTTACTGGTAAGAATGAATATTCCTGAGACCAAGTGCAAAGAACATTGACAGACCGCCTCACTGGCAGCTCACAGAATTTGAGAAGCCGTGGGCCGCCTGAGATATTTTGGGAACACCTCAAGTGTTTGTTTAGAGTTGGAGTTTGTATCCCTAGTTGGCAAGGCCACAACCTCGCAGCTCTTCTACGTTCGCTCTTCTTTTCCTCCATCGAACACTGTTACAAAAATGTAGGTGGGGTTCTGCAATCCTGTCCTCACCACCGAGGTCCTCAGACCAATTAGCAAGGCCAGCAACATGACTGCTATGGAAAAGTCCCTAATAATTTGCAAGGCATGGCGTCAGCAGTTTGAATGAGCCTGGCTTGGTGGCGCCTTCAGGGCATACATACATCACTGCCACCTAGCGTTACTAAAAGGAAGTCCATGTCTAGAGCCAGGACCAACACACACTAAGAGGACTTGTGTTGCCTATGCTTAAGTGGCAAGAAATTTTCCACTTTAAACAATCTTAGAAATAGGTTAAGAAAAGTGCCCAATTTAAAACAAACAAACGAGCAAACAAAGGTCTGGAATATTCGACACATATATGAGCTTTTTTTGAGATGGCCATATCACAGTATTCAACTGTACCCAGTAGGTGTGTTTTAATCACAAGTTTGCAAAGGAGACAATTACAGAATAGCTAAAATTCCTTCTCACTTCTTTTTCATTCCTGCAGACCCATGTTTTTCTTGGGTTTGCTCACATCCCACCCTGACTTTCAGTCTGAGGTTGGAATTACCCTGTCTACAAAGGGGTCCTCTGATAGACAGTGGTCAGAGGTAGATCAGCCACCCACCTCCCTGAATGAGCATGACACTGCGGAGGCTAACTGTTCCTTTTGTCTTCTGACACTCGATTTTATTCAGCCAAATGCTCACTTTTGTTTGATGTCTCCCCCCCCCACACACACACACAATAATTTAAAGACCCTCTTCCGGTCTCCACCTACAATCACAGTTGGCTACAAGGATTCTAGTAGGCATTAGAAAGTAGGCACCCACCAAGAGCTGAAACTAGAACATCCCATAATGTCTTCTTTGAGAGAATGTGTCCAAGTGCATGCATATAATTGCACCTGCACACACTTATACACACATACTCACACATGTCTCTAGAGTGGTTCTGTTCAGGCAGGCGTGCTCTAATTAATCAGACAATAGGAGGTGTCATTTTAATATCATCCTATGCTCACATTTGGATCAGATATGAAGTGCTCATAAATATAGCAACACAAGCAGAGGGGCTTACTGAGAAAGCTCTGGTGCAACCTCCAGCACCATATTTTAAGGGGGTGATGTTTTCACATGTGTCAGAGGCCTGGTCTTGCAATGCTGAGTTCACAGTTTGATCGTTCCAGGCCTACACAAGGTTTCTGCTGCAACATCAATGTCAGGTCATAACCGGGTAACTGATGTCTCTTGGCAATTAGAAGCCTTAAGAACTTCAGCTAAGTCAAGTCTAGACCCTTAGATCATCATAGACAAAGTCACAAAAGTAGACACATGGCCACTATTTGGGGACAGGATTTTTTTCCCCAAATCCTCATTTTCTGCACTTGCCATTGTTGCCTTGTGATTAAAAGGAACTTAGGCAGCATAGAAGGCACCTTACACTTTGCCTGTGAGCCACGGAGCTCTTCACCATGCAAGACTGTAGAAATGGCCGTTACCATCAAGAAGAGCCCTGTGCGTGCCCGACTGGAGGCGTGTGATTTCATTTTCCCATTGTCTTATCAAAAGCCACATCGCACAGAAGTCTCAGAAAGAGAAGGGCCTGCCACAGAATTCAAATGGGGTTAGTCCTCCAATGAAAAACAATCAATGTTTCTCTGTGTCCAACTTTATTTTTTCATTGCTGAACACACAATCTGAACTTAAGATCAAAATCCCCAATCCAATTGATTTAAAAACCATACCACAGGGGTAAACCTTAAAAGAAGTGAGATCTAACATTATATAGATTTTCATTTCTAAGTACAGTATATTACAGAAGGTTAAATACACTACCTCCGTGTACTTACAGCTATAAAAAGATACATTAATGATACCAATTATAAATAATGTAACATTTCATATTAAAGGCATTATTGTACAATGGAAGAATAGCAACCCTCTAGTGTACTATGGTGAAGGGTAGTGCCTAGAGTTATTGAGATACCCAAAATTCAGTGTCCGAAGCCAAATCCTGACTTAACTAGTTATGGTAGTATAAGTGTTGAGGGAGGAAAGAAGGTGGATGGAATATTGCTTGTCTCCGACAGGGCTGAGAGCCCCGATTCACGCCCCACATTCTCTACCTCACACTGGTTCAGATAGAAGACTTAATTCTCACGCTTGCTCAGCCCAACTTTATCCTCAAATGTAAGCCTCACATCTAATTAGGCAGGTGCATGTTTACTGACAGTGAAAGTTACCCAAACAGCAGTCAACCCAAAGAGTGTGGTTCTACCCTTAAAGCTTTATGGGGATCGTTTTAGTTTTCCAAGTTCAAACATGAAATTGCGCATCATATGCATACATCAAAGAGGAAAGGAAAACATGTTTTAACATGACTGAGGTACCCAGGTCACTTGGTGGTCCCTTGTGGGATCCAGGTGTTACTTGTTAGCCAATCATAAATGAAAGCCCAGACGGGATTTTGAAGACTACAGAACTATGCAGTGGCAGCTATTTCTTGCTGGCATGAACTTCACTAATCTAAAACAGGTAATGGAGCTGGAGAAGAGAAAAAGGAAGTGGGCGTGCCCGTTATTGAATGTGGTAGAAACGGGTATTTGAAAAAGTGAATGGTGGCTCTGAGGGTCAAATGTGAGGCTCCATTGCCCAGGGTTTGCTCTGCCATGGTAGTTCTAACATGAGCCCTCAGTGGCAAAGGTGACACGTTGTCTGCCTTAGATGGGCCTATGTCGTGGAAGACCATCTCATAACTATAGGGCAAACTCTTTGGGATGTTGATTTGGTCATTCCAAAGTCAGGATTGTTTTCAAGGTGAACCCCATGGTCAGTGCCCATATGCAGCCCTTAGGACCCGCACCCCTGCACACCAAAGGCTTCTGGGGCCTTTCCATGGCAGCTTCGCTAAGCTCCCCACACTGGGTCCCTGAAATTGTCCCTTCACCTCAACACTAATCCTTTGTTGTGAATAATCCCACTTTCCCCCTCAGAACAAGGAGGGACTTGTGTGCACAGATGACCCCAAAGAGACCCCAAAGACCAGATTTGCTCACAGAACATTTAGTGAGCTCATTCTATATTCCTCCTGGGGTCAAAAAGCATTTAAATTAACCGTGGGACACTCCAGTGACTACTGTCTCATAGTTAAGAGCACTGGCTGTCTTTGCGGTGTCCTGCACTTAGTCTAAAGGCAAAGTCAGAGCTGGGTAAGAGTTCCTCTCCAGGCAGCCCTCCAGTTTCCCATATCCTATCCGTCTGCCCACAGTTTGGTCCATAAAGCATGCGTGTGAGTGAGAGGAAAGTCAAAACCATTGAACTCCAGTAGATCGGGTGTCCAGAAGAGAGGGTCCTGGGAAGCTGAGCACTGTCATCCTGCTTTCTGCTCGTGGCAGGCTGGAGTTGCCACGGTCAGCTGTCCAGCTTTTGAGGAAGAAGCCGGCCTGTTCCTCAGGGGTTCTTCTCCTCGAGTTTGATGGTGACAGTTTTCACTTCTGTATATTCAGCCAGAGCATATTCTCCTCTGTGATGACAGAAAAGGGGGGACAGTTCACACTGTCAGTTCACAGTCCTGGGGAACCTCCTCTAAAGCATGAACATCCTGTGCGGCAGCTTGAGCGTTGGGGTTCGTGTTACAGGGCAGCGTGGTGCCTGGACTTAGTAAAGGCAGTAGGCTCTACGATGTACTAGATAAGTGTCAGGAACTGGAAATGCGCGTTTAAATGCTAAGTTCCTGCGTGTGATGCTTTTGGTGAGGGTAAAAGAACTGAGGGTTTGCTTTTGGACAATGAGAGAAGAAAGCAAAAGAACACAAGTTTTCTGTGTCATGGGGGGTAGCTACGTGGCCTGTGCACTGAACGGGGTGTTGGAGGCAGGGGATCTGGGGAGTGAGAATCGCACCGACTATGGAAGTGTCAAGTGGTGATTTGTTACTCTTTGACGAGGCATAAAAGGTGATGTCCAAGCTTGAGGAGGTGGCCAGGGGACCACAGGGACATCTGGCTCTGACAGGAACAGCTGCAAGAGGAGCTGGGTCAGAATGCAGGGGAAAGGGAGCAGATAGTAGCCCAGGAGACAGACAGGGAGGTGATGGCTCTCAGCATCTTTGGAATATTTACTTCCCTTACATCTTAAAGGGGCCGGGATTTTTCCTAGGCATCACAGACCACCATTGGAGTAGACCCTCTTCCCAGAACCCAGAGACATATTGGATGCTATTCCACCATAGCATACTCTTAGATCTTGCAGAAACAAACAAACAACAATGGATTCTGGTTTTCAACAGAAAAGATAATGAGATGTCCTCTTCAGTCACAGTCCCATCTCATCTCTGAGACCTGAAATCTTGGGGTAAGTCCACTATCGTCAGCCTTACTTCAGAACATTTTAGAAACGCAGGTTGTGGGGCCTCACGCAGGCCTACTGTGGTAGGCAAAATACTAAAAGATGTCCACACCCTACTTCCCTGTCCTAGGGTACAAGTTAGGTTATATAGTAAGGGAGACTGATGTTGGAGATGGAATTGTTGTAGCTAATCAATTGACTTGAAAGGAAGGAAGAAAGGAAGGAAGGAAGGAAGGAAGGAAGGAAGGAAGGAAGGAAGGAAGAAAAAGAAGGAGAAAGAAAGAGAAAGAAAAAGAAAGAGAAGGAAAGAAGGAAGGAAGAAGGAAAGAAAGAAAGGAAGGAAGGAAGAGGAGAGAGAAAGAAAAAGAAAGAAAGAAATGTAGGAAAGAAAGAAAGGAAGAAAGAGAGAAAAGAAAGAAAGAGAGAGAGAGAGAAAAGAAAAGAAAAGAAAAGAAAAAAAGAAAGAGGGGAAAGAGGGTTGTCTGGGCGATTTGGGAGGCTCAGCATTCCCTAACAGCTGAAGAAGAGCTGAGCAGAGCTGAGGCATGACACAGAAAGCTACCACTGGGCTCATTGGGAGGATGGAAGAGGCCATCAGACAAGCAGGAAGTAAGCCTCTGGGGGCTTGGCAAAGCCAGGAACGCAATCCTCAGAGCCTCTAAAGCGGATGCAGGCTAGCTGACACCTCGATCAATGCCCAGAGAGAGCTTTATCTATCCAATAGAATACGGGATCACATGCTATATCATCTACAACACTGATTTCCCAGCACCAAAAAACTCAATATATTTATAATATCCTCAACTTCCTTGGGGAAGTAAAGGAATTTATGTTCAGTAAATTCTCTTGCGTGATCCCGATGTCTGTTTAGGGATAAGAGCCATTAAGGCTGAGAGTCACGTAGATGAGTCAGGCTTATCTGCATGGTGGTTTGAATATGATTGTCCCATGGCAAGAGGCACGACTAGCAGGTGTGGCCTTGTTGGAGGAAGTGTTTCACTGTGTAGGTGGGCTTTGAGGCCTTGTGCTCAAGCTCTGTTCAGTGCAGAAGAGAGAGTCTCCTCTTGGCTGCTTTCAGATCAAGATGAAGAACTCACACCTCCTGCTGTAGAACCATGTCTGCCTGCACACTGCCATGCCTCCCGCCATGATGATATGGACTGAACCTCTGAAACTGTAAGCCAGCCCCCATTGAATGTTTTCTTTTATAGGAACTGCCTTGGTCATGGTGTCTGTTCACAACAATAAAACCCAAACTCAGACAATCGGCATCCTTGGGACTGTTTGAGCTGCACCATGGGAGTGCCAGCACGCCTTTTCAGTTATAGCAACTGGAGAGAGTTCACACAGGACACTCCCTCTGTGCTGGATAAGCAATGTCACCATTAAGAAGATGTACTGTTTGTTTTGTTTTGTTTTGTTTTGTTTTGTTTTAAATCAGTGTATTGAATGTTCTTTCTTTCAAAGCAACAAGGAGAAACACAAACAACCAAATGGAAATTTTCCTCAAAGGACATACTCATGTTTGCAGAAAAAGAGATGCAAATTTCAGTAGGTGTGAAAGGGACCTTCAACATCGCGCATCGGAAGAAATGAGAACCCACAGAGACAAGATTATTTTCATGTACCCGAGCACTGAATTCTGGGAATTTATCCTGAAAACCATCACCCTAAGTACATAAATATTTACACACAAAGAAGTATATGAACAGGGTTGGTCATGAAAAAATCTTGTGGAGAGAACACTAACGTCCATTGGAGGAGGCTTTCACTAAAAGACTGGGAGGTATCCAACACCCGTCCTTGGGACAAAAAGTAGCTTGCTTCTACATGAGTAAACAGAAAAAGATGAATGGATTTATGCGTATCCATAGAAAACACACCACAAACTTTCAAAATGAGAAAGTAGTGTTGCTTTGCCAACATTCTAAGTGTTAGTGACTTATCAATCTAGCAAAGAAAAGGGATGGAATCTCCCCAAAGTAGCTCGAGGTGAACTTGTTCAGAAGTGTCAGCATTATTGCAAGAAATAGGGTGTAGATTCCTACTTCTTCTATTTCCTCATCTGTTGTTCTGTTTCAAGTTCCTGCTGTTTTCCTCCATCCTCTCACCCCGTCCTTTTTACCTCAGCCACCAAAGCCACCTGGGAGCTCAGCCTTCCTTCCAATAAGCCTCCCTATCAATGGGAACAAGGATGGATAGGAGTGGAAACAGTTCCTTGACAAACGCCTGGGACCTAACACGAAGCTCAGAGCAGTAAAGATGCTCGACAAAAATTTGCAAGAAGAAAATTGCCAAGAGACCAAAGATCATGTCCCTGGTGAAGTTGTAGGGCTACAGTCTCCTCCTGCCCACAGGGTCCTCTGTGGATATGGCCGTTGACAAACTGTTGTCAGCTACTGGGTCTTCAGAGACCCAGCTGGGAAATACAAAGCCTGATGGGAGGCCAGGGTCAAGTCTGAGGAGCAACGCAAGATGGGCCAGAGCAAGCACATTTCCCAGTAGCTTTGGTTTTAGGTTTATTTTTTTGTTTCCACCATTAATTTTTTAACTATCATTTTTAAATTTAATATTATTTTTACTTTAGACAAACAAAAACAAACCAAATAATTGCTATGTGAACCATTGAGCGATCAAACAAAATGAATGAGCAGAGGGCCGTCTAACAAGTGGGACTGAGAACCAAGGAGAACAGCCTGACCTCGACGCATCTCTGCTGGATGAGGTTTTTGTTCTCTGGCTTGGATGCTACACACCTTAGTTACAGTGCAAATCAAAGAAATAGGAAGCAGTGCACCAAGAGGAGCAGAGTTTCCAGGCTGCATCCAAGACTGGCCCAGAAACACATCCTGGAGGGGCTGATGGGTGTGCAGCCAGTAAACAGCCCAGCCATGGTAACCGATATGGGGAAAACTATGGAATCCACCATATGGTGCTCCAGCATAAAAAAGGGGAACTTGTTGCAACACGGAGACATTAATTTGAAACAACTGAGAATAGAAATTATTTTTCAAGGCAGTTTCTAGGCTCCTAACAAATGATTTAAAAAAAAAATACTTCATAAAAAAAAAAAAAAAAAACTTTGGGAAGATATATGCCCAAGATCCAAAAAACCAAAACAAAACCCAGACATTCAAGAAAGTCCCCAGAGCAGCTGTCAGGATGAAACATGACTAAGGTCTGTGTGCTTGTCAAGCCGGTCTGTGGCAGGCATAGGAACTACAGACCCCTCCCAGGGATAAGAGGGGCCCAGGTAAGAAAGCCATGGGGTAAATCCTCCGTGATGCTAGGGAAAGTGGGACAGTAGGCGTCCCCACATGCCTTCCGGTCACTCTGTGTCCTTCCAGTGCTCTGCACTTAGGAGACTGGTGTATTCATTGCCTCCTGCCCTCTGGAAGGAAGGCTGTGAGGGCTATGCGTTCCTTAGCCCTCACAGCCTGCCTGGCTGAAGACAGACCACCAGAGGAGACAAATGACCACATGAGCTCTGGTGGCTTCGTTGGAGAGGCTTACAGTGATGACTCCTAGGACAGGGGTTAGCTCAGTGGCAGAGACCTTGCCTGGCATACTGGATGACATAAGTTCAAGTCCCAGTACTAAAACAAAACAAAATCCCCCAAAACAAAACTTAAAAAAAAAAAAAGTCACAAGTGATCTCTGTCTATCAAGTCCTGGGCTACCCAAGGCCAAGGAACCAGAATTCATCTTAACTCTTTGTCTCTTTTGTTGTAAGCCTAGCATTTAATGGCTGAGCCATTTCTCCAGCCCTACTCTCAACACTTATGACCTCCTAACCTCTTGACTTTGTGTCTTCCCGTGAGAGCTGTTATCCTCTCTCATGGACCGTCTCCATGTGGCCACACATGACTGAACAGGGGCTCTCACAGAATCTGTGCTCAGCAAATGCCAGCACCAGCCGTATTGTTGCCATTGGAGGAGTCTGGAGGGAATTCAGATGACCCTGGCCCTGCCTTCTCATCCTCAACTGCCAGGCTTTGCAGAAGCTCCAAAATGGCAGACACATCAGGCTGCCAAGAGAGCACCATCAAGTTCCTGCCAAGGGTCTTTGTGGCCAAGAATCAATACATAATTATATGCAGGTCAGTCGTAGGGACAAGGAGGGTCCAAAGAAGAATATTCTATGCTTTCTGCTCACATGTGCAGATGACTCCTGGGCCTGTGTCATGACCTGAACAGAACTGAAGTGGAATAAGGGACCCCCGACTCCAAATAGATCAGTCAAAAACTGGTGGAAGGCAGGCCCTCTCCACCACAACATACTTATCAGGAGAGCTGTTTTGCATCCGCACTAATGCCCAGGCCGGGAAGTATCTGGGATCTGTACTGACTATGTAGAAGGCGGTGCATTTGTATATACATGTCACAAACTGTTTAAACAAAAGGGAGAACATGCTCTCTCAGAAATGTCCAGGAACAGCCTTAGGGTTTGTTGTCACAGATGGCTCCCCAGGAACACTGAGCCTATTAATATGTTTGTCCACACTGGCTAATAAAACCCAGGACCTTAGTAAGGGCAAATGGAGACAGGGTGCAGCTGGGGACCCCTGCATCTTCACCCAGAGACACTCCACCTAACTTTGAGTCTGGGCCAGAGGTAAGATGGTGCGTCCTTGAATCACCAGAGAACAGGCAGGGAAGGTATAGAGGAACTTGCTCAGGCTCAGAAAGTACTGCAGAGGCCATGGAGGGGCAACCCACCCTCCTAAAAAGCATCCAAGAGGAATCAGAATCATCCATCTATGTCCCCAAAGCCTGTGCCAGGCTCTGAAAGAAAAACTGGGCAGATTCAGAGCCTGACTTGAGCCAGTCTGTTTTCTCTACCCAAAGTAGAGATAAATGTGTGTCATAAGAGTGTCGATTGCCACATCTTCATCCAGCTAGCCTAGACCTAAGAACTATAGAATGTCCCTAGGGTGATGGCACTGGGCAGGAGAGGAAGTTGAGGCTACAGGTTGGTTGTAGGGCTTAGAAGAAGGCAAGGATGGGAAGGGGGGAGGGAAGAAGTGAGAGATCTGGAGCAGCCTCCATTGAGGGACCACCAGCCTTCATGGCAGAGGAGACAGTGAGGGTTCAGAAATACTTACAGTTCTCTGCCATTCCCAGACATTTTGAAGCCACCAAATGGAGCCTGTGCATAAAATGCATTGTAGCAGTTGATCCTAGAGCAAGAACGAAAGATGCCCGGGTTACCCGGAGAACACTCCCCTGTATCTTAAGACACTGCAGCATCATGATGCCCAATGTACTTCAATAGCTTGAGCACAGCACACTCCTTGTGTGCTCCTTACCCTTGCTTCCTCTTCTTCCTGCCAGAAACTACAACTGGAATATACTGAGGAGGAGAGCTAGGGGATGAGTTAGCTGATGAAATGATGCAGGTCTGACCTCAGAGCTCTGCTTCCTAGACTGTGTGACTCTAAGCTTGTTCAACCTCCTTAAGTCTCATCTGATCCATCCGGAAGATGGGCATGAGTCTATCTATCTATCTATCTATCTATCTATCTATCTATCTATCTATCTATCTATCTGCAAAATTATCAGCGAGAAAGGATACATGTCCATACCTTGCAGCTTGTTATTTGTGGACTTTAGAATCCATCAGAGACAAAATCAGAGAGGTGGTGTGACACAGTGTGTCAAGGGTCCAGGCTTTGGAGCCTCCTCGGCTATGCCCAGTGACCCATGATAATCACAGGCTCTGCACCCTCAAATTCAACCAACTTCAAACCCAAAGTTTTTGTGCAGAATTATTTTTTTCTCTTGCCACTACTCCCTAAGCAATGTTGTACAACAAATATCAACACAGCATTGTATTAGGTGTTGCAAAACACGTAGGTGCATGCAGGAGAGGATGGGGTGTGTCTTGGTGCTAAAATGCTTTTCTAGCATGTTCCAGGTCCTTGGTCAGAGTGACAGCATGGGATACATAGATCAATGTATGTATGTATGTATGTATGTATGTATGTATGTATGTATGTATGTATGTATTATGGGGGGGGTGGATGGATGGATGGGTGATGGATGGATGGATGGCTAGATAATGAGGTAGATAGATGGATGAATGGATGGATGGATGGATGGATGGTCAGACAGACAGACAGACAAATGGATAATACAAGCCAGCCAGCCATCTGGAAGATGTGCCTAAGCTACCTGCACATACAAAGCACTTGAGTAGCCATCGAGTTGGGTCTCTCAGCAAGGAAATACTTCTCTGCAGTTCAACACTGAGAGTCAACTGCACTAGCTGTGTAATGCTGGACCAGTCATTCCAGCTCATTTTTTAGGCCTTGATTTCTTCATGTGAAACATGCAAGACTTAAGGCCACAGGGTATCCATTTCAGAGGGCGATCAACAGAACCCTTAACAGTGAGAGCACATCACATAACCTCTGTTGACGAAACTGGGAAAGTGAAATGAGTAAGCTGGTTGCTCAGACAACACAAAGGCCTCAGTGTGTGTGCTCGGCTCACCAGACTGTCCCCGACTCGAGCGCAGCAGCCAGCTTCAGTGCTTTGTCCAGGTTTTTGGTGAACACTGCTGCTGTGAGTCCATAGTCGGTGCTATTCGCTCTCTTGATCACCTCCTCCAGGTTTTTGAACTTCAGGATCGGCTGCACTGGTCCGAAAATCTGTGATTAATTACAGGGAGGGAGATACGTGAGTGAGGATGGGGCTGCGGGCCCTAAGCAGACACCCCAGCTTTTATGGCTTTCCACAGTCTGAGAGCCCCTCCTCCCAAGAAAAAGTACCCCAGAGACCTCTATAACTGTGTGACGGCTGAAATTTGAATAGGGGATTCAGACGGAACAAAATCTGAAAGATAATCCAAAATATACATTGTATTTATGTCCCCTCATGCCAGCAGTGTTTCTGAGAACCTTCAGCCTTGGCTTTCTGGGAAGACTCATGTACAGCAGAGTGTACCAAAGGAAAGCATTGGCTAGCTTTCTGGAAAGTTCTCTGGAAGGGTGTTCACAAGTGAATAAACGCTGGTGGGGTTTTCTTTGCTTGTTTTTTGTTTTGTTTTGTTTTGTTTTGTTTTGTTTTGTTTTGTTTTGTTTGAGACAGGATTTCTCTCTGTAACAGTCCTGCTTGCCCTGAAACCCTCTTATAGACCAGGCTGGTCTCAAGCTCACAGAGATCTGTCTGCCTCTACCTCCTGAGTGCTGTTGGGATTAAAGGAGTCACCACGCTCGGCTCATTCCTGGTGTCTTTTTCTGTCACTTAATAAAGATACCTAAACTATTTCTATAGTGAGTCCCAGGGGACAGATTGACACAATAGTCATCCAGCAAAGAAGAGCAGAGAGAGGCTGCACGTTTGCCCAGTTAGAGGAGAGTCTGAAGGGAGCTTGTGTGTGATTCAGCAGCAGGTGGGATTACACGCCAGGACGGTGCCCAGCCTCTAGAAATGGCTTCTCTACTTCCTTGGGAACATCTCATCAAGAAGTGTACCAAACAGCAGCAACAGCAAACTACTTTTAAACAGAAGTGCATAGAGCTCTGTGCCTCCACAGAGAGGTGAGAGACCTTTCAACATCTCAAGGAGAAACTATCAGATCCCCTCACAGGGAAGCCCATGTCCACCCCCCTCACATGCTTCAGAAGGTCTAGGCCAGTGGACCTCAGCCTTCCTAATGTCTCAACCCTTTAATACAGCTCCTCAAGTTGTGGCGCCCCCCCAACCATAAAACTGTTTCGTTGCTATGTCATAACTGCAATTTTGCTACTGTTATGAATCATAATGTAAATATCTGTTTTCAGAGGGTCTCAGTGTCGTTTGACTCCCTCCTCCTCCCTGTCCCTAGTGAGGGTTTGATCCACAGGTTGAAAAACTGCTGGACTGGGCCCTTCTTACTCATTCTGTACAGGAACAGCTGCCTTGTGCCTAACAAAGGAAGTACGAGGCAAAGGCAGATTTACACCTTCGTGGGGCTCTGCTTAATCCCTGTCATTCTCAAGAACAAATGTGGCAGAAAAATCAATGAGAATTATAGCGAGGCCTCACAGGGATACTTGTTTAAGAACGGTCTCAGGAGTGGAAGTGGCCACTGTTCCTGAATCCATAGTTTGGTGCCTCTTCATACCCGAAAGTCTCAGAGATGTCAGAGCTGGGCTGTGCGTGTAACTGCAGAAGGAACTGGGCTGCGGCTACCCAGTGACCATAAGCAAGGATGAAAACAGGACTGGGGTAACTGTAGCTGCTACAGGCTTTGGGGTTTGCCAAAAGCACCAGAACCCCAGGCGACAGCAGAGCCACCCAGCAATGAGACTGTGTGCCCTGTGAATCCTTCTGAGAGTCCTGGAGCCTCAGAATTCTTTGGAGGACTCCTGGGGCCTCCGTTTTGGCTGTAGCCACGCCTACCTCCTCTTTGGCAATCCTCATGTTGTCCGTAACATCTGAGAAGACCGTGGGTTTGATGAACAGCCCTCTGTCCTCCATGGCTGACCCCCCACATTCTAGCTTGGCCCCTTCCTTCTTCCCACTCTCAATCAGCTCGAGGATTTTGTCAAACTGCTTTTGGTCGATCTGCAAGACACAGAAGGGAATTATAACTACTTTCTTCCAGGAGGGGACTGTGGTCTTGTGTTTTCAATGGCCCTCAGCACTGTCAGCAGGTCCTTCTCTGTTCGGTGTCCTTGTCCAAGTCCTAGATCAGACAGCAGAGAGCCTTGTGGGTGGAGAGTCCTCTCCTGCACAAACACACCCTTTGGAACACCAGGGCCACAGGGAGGCCGTCCATCCTCCCCTCCATCCTGAGGCCTTACTCAAGTCTGGTTCCCCTCCTCATGCTGTGAGGTAAGGGTTAGGGTGAAGCAGACTCGGGATGCTTGCGTTCTCTCAAGTCTCAGCACTCTGCTTCCATTACTGGATTTAACAAGTAAACACGGGATGCCCAGCTCAATGTAACGATCAGAAACACAGCACACGGTGGCTTTTCGTATAAGGATATGCCAAACAGCTATTCCGGATATACTCAATTTAAGGTGTCTTCAGTTTGTCCGAAATTTGTCTAGTGGTGGTGTATTTGCCTGATAACTCTGCCCTGCTTACTGCGCTCCGCAGATTAGGGTAGGTTCGCATTGGAATTATCCTATCATGGTGCAGAGGAGGGAGCAAGGACTCAGAACTCCCGGGAACGGTGGACTGGGCCTCACAGTAGGGTCTGGGTACTGCTTCTTGGCTGGAGGGGAATGAACTGATCAGCAAAGTTCCACCTTCTGCTCTCTCCTTGGCTAGAAGGTGCCCTAGGCCACACGCCACAGATTAACACCCAGTTGGGGGACACAGTATTTATCCAGATATCAAAAGGTCACCCCTTCTGGGGATGGCTCAACAGGGAAGATGATCTTCCTGTCTTCTTCCTCAAATACATATGTTCCTACTGTGACTGGGTTGACAGACCGCTCCTTCTGTCCCAGGCTGAGAGAGACAGAATTTAAGCGACAAAGGTTACTGAGACATCCAGATAGGAGGCTTGGTTTCATTCCAGAAACATTAAATGGGAAAAAACAAAACCCAGGGATAGAGAAATGGCTCAGTGAGTAAAACGTGAGGACTTGGGCTCTCTGACATCCATGGGGGCGGGGGTAGAAGAACTGGACATAGTGACCCACACCTATAATCCCAGCACTGGGAAAGTGGAGACAAATGCTCCCCGAGGCTTGCTGGTCAGCTAGTCTTACCTACTCAGCGCACTTCAGGTTCAGTGACAGATTCTGTCTAAAAGAATAGGGTGGATATCAACAGAGAAATAACCTGACCTTGACCCCGGCCTCCATACAAACATACAATATATGTGCACACATATGTGCACATGGCTGCACACACACATGAACAAACATACATGCATGCAAACACAAATACCCACAGACAGTAAAGGTGCAAAAAAAGTAAATAAACCCATTTCAGGTCCAGAAAGTTCTTTGAGATTCTTCCTAAGAAACAATAAAGAATCAAATAGTGAAGCCAACATGATCTCTTGCACACAGAGATGGGGAGGAAATCCAAGCACATAATCACATTTGCAAGGAAATCCTGGAGGGGAACTCCAGGAATAAAGGCCATACGGGAGCCCCGATGTGGGGAGAGGTGAGAATGGGTGGGAGTGGAGATAGTGAACCCCTTCACTGTAGTCCTTTGTACATGGTTAGGGTCTAGAGCGATATGCTTGCATGCCCACAAAATGTAATGAAAGAAACCCAAACACGTCCAGTTCCCAGCCTTCTCTGTCTTTCTCTGGGTGAACCACATCTTGGTTCAAAAGTCCCAGATGGGCTGGCGAGACACTTAGTGAATAACGGTGCTAGTTGTCAAGACTGACAACTGGAGCTGAATCCTGGGCCCAGCAAAGATCCACACAGGAGAAGTAGGCGGCTTCTGGCCTCCATATCCTTGCTGTGGCATGTGCATCCCTCCTCCCATACACAAATGTATACACATACAAAGTAAATAAATAAATGTCACTTAAAAACATTTTTTAAATGTGGGAGGGGGAGTACTTATGTAACCAAACCCTTCTCTCCTCCTAGGGGGCCAACATAGCTCATTGGCGGAACTTCATCAGGCCTCAGGTCTTGGCTGGCTGGAACTAAGTTCTACCGGCAGACCCCATCTGTTCTGCAGGCAGCATGGGTCCCTGTCAGAACCCCTACACACCCATGCTCCACTCCCCCCGATGAGCCCTCATAAACACGTTGTTTAAATCTAATAGCCATCCGTGAAATGTCAGCTGGTGCCTACAGTACAGGAAGGAAGATCTGGCAGGAAGGGAAATGACAGGGCAGGGCACAGCACCAGAAGTGAGAAAAGATGGCCCCCACAGGACCTCTGCAGAGGACGCCTCCGGATCCCGAGCAGGCCAGGTGGCTTCCTTGCTCGGCTGCCAAGTTAACCCAAAAGATGATGGAATGTTCCAGCAAGCGGTCTCCAGCCCCCAGCCCCTGATCTAGGTCAGCAAGCTCTTCCACAGGCCTGAGACACACAGGAGTGTTTAGGCAGCTGGACAGCCTTGCAGAGTAAAACCTTACAGGTCTGTGGAGAGGGGGAGGGGAAAGAACACTTACAGGATCCTAACTAGTGTCCGGTTAGACAGTGTAAGTGAGTTCCACAGGGACTGTGCACAGAGAGCCCAGGTGGGATGGACAAACAGCCCCTCCCCGACCCACTCCACGGAAATGTCACACCAGAGATTTGGGAAGAAAAGGACAGAACCGTCAGGAGAAAACGTTTCCCATCTATTTCAGCTCAATGCTACAATTTGTGGATTCAGTACTGGTTTGTGGTCATGTGTGCACAGACACCATGGGCTACCCTGTGACAGGACTGTAGAGTTTGTGGTTGAGGCTGGGCATGAGGAATGCACACAGCTTCCCCACCAGGGACATGTGACACCAGTGCCACAGAGCACATGGGCTGCAGTCAAGGTTGGTGTCACCTTGGACAGAAAATCCTCCTCCATTTCTTGTCCAGCCAGCATCCACACAGAATAGCTAAGCAAAACTGATAAGGATGCCCTGAAATCACGTGGGGATGTGCATCTTCTAGGTCAGAGAGTTGCCAGTCGGGGCATATCTGCCTTTGCTGAGTTCTTCCTGGTGATGCTATACCCTCCATTTACTCCCATTTCCCAGATGAGAAAACTAAGGGCTGGAACAAACAACACAGAACCTCCTTTGGGCTCAGAAGTATCCTGTGTAAACATTTGGTGCCAATCCAGTGTGCCTCTAGGATAGACAGCAGGGAGTAAGTCGTGGATATGACTGGAAACCTGAGGGCTAAGCAGGAGTCTGACAAAAACAGAGTTGCCACCATTCTCTACTGCAGTGGAGACGTGCGTGCGCTTTACAAACTTCCTGGTTGGAGCTATTCCCATTCCCAAACCAGGCTTGCAGAAACCTGTTCCCACTACCCAGGATACAGCCCAATCCCTAGAGTCTCTTCACCCTCCGGTTACCGAGGGTTACTTCACGCTATAGTGCATGTGGCCTTGCAGGCCCTTGAGTCAAGCTTGTCAGTCATTGCCCTGACTGTCTCCCTCTTCGGCAGGGTTCAGGGAACTCTCTCTATCCCCCCTCCCCCGCTTTGAAGGCCACCATATCAAGAAGGCTGTGAAGGCTTCCCGATATGGCTACGGCAGATAGCCTCGTGCCCCGGATGCACTGGCTCCTCCCTGATTCCCCGAGGATACCGCTCCATTTCCTCACAGAAACAGTTTTTTTCTATCAGCTTCTAAAGAAAAGCTTTGAGTGGACAGCACAAGCCAGTTCTTTTCCTTGGAGGGGGAATCCTGTCTGTGACCATGCTTCTGCCTAGCTCAGTCCCTGCAGGAGCACCACACATGGGGACATGTCTGTTGGTGGGTTACCTGAGGCCCCTGCTCCGTTTTGGCATCGAAGGGGTCTCCAACTGGCCTCTTCTTGGCGAACTCCACACTCCTCCTCACAAACTCCCCGTAGACCTGCTCTTCCACGAACACCCTGGAGGCCGCTGTACAGCACTGGCCTTGGTTGAAGAACACTCCCTGGTGAGCACACTCGACGGCCAAGTCCACTGGGGGTGGGTCGGGGGAGGCAAGAGGAAGCGATTAAGTTGTTACAACAGGCCTGACAGCTGCAACTCTAATTACCCCCACAAGAAAACAGGGCCCAGATGACTGCATTTCAGAAACTAATTTTTCTTTCTTGGCGCTTCCCAAAGGAGAGGACGGGGAGAAGGATTTTTAGATTCACCAAGTCAGAGTTAAGTAAGTCTGGAGACTCAGGCTCTCTTGGTGCCTTTAATGTGCTAATGAGTGTCCAGTGGGAGCACTTTCCAGTTTAACTGTCCATAGAACTCCCCACCCCAGCTTTCCTGTCCCTAGAGGGACTGACTGTATCTCAGCAGGGTTGGACCAGGACAGTCTCACAAGGATCTCAGACCTCCCTGCACCCCACCCCTGCATCTGGGCCAGGGGCCAGGTTAGCGTGGCCCCTCCTGAAGACATCAGTTAATTTTCTGGTCCCTGGTGGGAACCAGGAAGGATGAGTGAAGTGACAAAGTATTGCATGTCACCCTGAACATTATGTCAGGATTTAATTTGGGAGAATGGCACTCCCTGGAGGAGGAGGCCCAAGGAAAAAGGGGAGCAGGCTCTGTTTTCATGACCCTTGGGGAACCAGCCCCTACTTAGGGTTCCCCTCGTCGGTATAGGGACAGCAGGTGGGGCAACACAAAACAGGACTGGCTCTTTGGGAAGGGAGATTGGGACCCTAAGTGTGAGTCACAGGAGGGCTAAATACAAAACTGTTCCAGTGACTCTGGGAGCAGCATTGCTCAGACCAGAGATGGGCAGATCCTCTCCGCAGCCTCTCTGGGAAGAAGAGCGAGTTCTTCCTCACTCTCCTCTCCCACTGAAAGTCAGTTTTAGGGAAAGAAACCGGTCCTTCACATTGTGTTATCATTTCTCAGGGCTATTTGCCATTCCAGCCTTATCTGGGCGCGGAATGGAAGCCTTTGATCTCTGCAGCAGGGATTTCTGGCACGAGGGGACAGTGGGGGAGGCTGTTCTCTATGGCATGGGTGCTCTCAGGTCTTCCATAAGTGACCCAGTGATCAGAAGATGAATGCTCACCGTGGTCCTTCCTGCCCTCTTCTGGACACAAGCGCCAACAATAACATACACACACTTTAATACTGCGTCACCCAGCTCTGGCAAGGCACAAGTTGTGCCCAGCTGTGTGCCAGAGAAGAGCCACACAGGAGTGACACCCAGAGCATGGTTTTTTATGTTTTGAAGGGTCAGCAAGGCTGTCCTCTGGTGTGCCAGCTGCTGTGTCAACTCTTTCAAGAGCCCAAGAAGACTGTAGCCTCAGTGGCTTAAAGATAGAAAACTGGACGCCCAGAGTGGAGAGCCTGCCTCCTCCTTCCCTAGCCCAGAAGGGGCCCTGTAGGAGAGACTAGACCCTGTGTACAGACTCCCCACAGCCTCCTCTATCTCCTTAGGGGCAGGAAGGTGAACTTAGCCTTCAGGTGCAGACCCTGCACTACCCGTAAGCCACATACTTGCACAGCTCAGCAATGTTCTGCCCTCTACAGGCTTGGGCCTGTAGGGGACAATGGCAGGCCTCATGAGGAAAGCATCCCATTGTGTGTGTGTATGGGTCCTGAATGCACACCAGGAGGCGAGGAGAGACCCATAGCCCCAGTGACTCACAGTCAGCATCTGCACACACGATGCACGGGTTCTTGCCTCCTAGCTCCAGTGTGACCCTCTTCAGGTTGCTCCGGGAGGCGGCTTCTCTGACCAGCTTTCCAACCTTCAGGGCAACAATTAGGCTCTGTCAACTCTTAGATGTGGTGAGCGTGTGCAGGCACGCTTTGGGCACCCTGGTCACCTGCCTCAGTGATGCACCCCAGGCATGATGCATCATACTGTCACCCAGCCTTGGCTCACCAGGCTGACCACTGCAGCGGGGCACCATGCTGGGTGACCTGGCACTCCTACTAGTCACAGCGGAGACTCTGCCAGCCCAATATGGAGGTGGTGCTGGTTTGAGAGGTCTGTCAAGCCAGGGAAACACCAAAGATGACATGTGACATGTTCTCTAGAACCCTTTAAAGACCGAGCCCACCTTGGGAGGAGGAGTGAGAATCGGTAGCTGAGGGAATGCCACAGGACCACCCTCCCACATACCCTGACAGGGTCTCTCTGGGACCTGAGCACTCAGTTGGATGCAGGGCTGGCCTAGTGTGCCTCCTGACTCATCCTGTCAACAAGTTTAACAAGGCACCAGAGCCTCAGAACTGGGAAAGACCTGGGAGACCAAGTCAGACCCTGAGACTTTAAGCTGGAGAACTGTGTCCACATTGCCTGGACCTGTTTAATACCATGCAAGGGAATGATGGTTGTAGGCCAGAGTCTAATTTTTTTTTTTAAAGATTTATTTTATTATTATATGTTAGTACACTGTAGCTGTCTTCAGACACACCAGAAGAGGGAGTCAGATCCTGTCACGGATGGTTGTGAGCCACCATGTGGTTGCTGGGATTTGAACTCTGGACCTTTGGAAGAGCAGTCGGGTGCTCTTACCCACTGAGCCATCTCACCAGCCCCAGAGTCTAATTCTTATTGGACTCTCTAAGGATGCTCACTCTGGTTGCCAAAAGGATTGGCAGGACTGGGGTAGGTAGCATTTTGCTTGTCTTCTTCTTTTTTTTTTAATTGATTTGTTGGTACTCTTCACATATGAAGGATATATAAACATTTGGAGAGCTACATGCTGTACAACTGGTTTTCTCCCAGCTTATTTATCATCGCTTGGTTTTAATGATGTTGTTTATTATATGGATGCTTTACATTTTTATTTTATCTTATCTCTCAGCTATTTTTTTTTCGTAAGGCTTCCAAACTCTATTAGCTATTTATTTAGTTTGGGAACTGGAAAATTTTTCTAATAGTTTACGAATAGGTTTAGAAAAAGAGAAGCAAATAGTATTTGAGCTTCTCAAGGAAACGTCGGTGGGTCTCAAATAATGGAGCAGTTGTTGTCTCTGGCAGCAGCTCACAGAGAGGGCGTACCTCTGTGGAGCCGGTGAAGGCTATCTTGTTGATCTGCGGATGGGAGGAAATTGCTGCTCCCACAGTGGGCCCAAAGCCTGGTACAATGTTCACCACACCCGGAGGGAACCCGACCTGGGAGGGACAAAAACGGCATCAAAGGATCAGACAGACAGCACCTACTACAAACCTATCTGCAGGAGTGGCCAAGAGTTGTAGCCCTATAAAGACCCCAAGCAAAGCAGCACCCTCAGAGGGCAACTGGGTGACACACTGGCCAGGATGCACCCACATCAGCTGCAGCAGTCCCGCCCCACTGCTGTTCTTCTAATCCTCTGTGCTGGCTGCGGGTGAAGGCATGTGAGAGAATTCATCACACCCAGGAAGAGTCTATCATCCTAGCAGGTCCTGAAGCAAAGGCTCAGGGATACCACTAGGTGGCAGTGGCTGTCCTGGATAAGACTGCCAGTGTGTGTGTGTGTGTGTGTGTGTGTGTGTGTGTGTGTGTGTGGTGGGGGTGATGTGTTGGGGAGAATGTGTGTGTGTGTGTGTGCGCACGCGCGCTTGTATGTCTGCATGTGTATACATGTACATGCCTATGTGAGCATGTGTCTATGTATATGTCTGTGGGGCTGTAAGAGAATGGGTATGTGAAAGCATTTTTGTTTGTGAGTATGTTTATATGAGTGTGTGAAAGATCATATGTGAGTCTGTGTGTGCGTGTGAGTGTCAACATATGAATATGAGACGTGTGTGTGTGTGTGTGTGTGTGTGTGTGTGTGTGTGTTGAAGGAAGAAGAGTTATCTTGATCACCCCCTCTTCAGACACACACCTATGCCCTTGCTAAGCCAATATCAGATCTACTCTGCCCAGGTAAAATGGGAAATCTTTCTGTTGTGGGTTTGACTTAATGCTTGTATTATGGGTTCCCAAACTGCACAAGAATCCTGAGTGTGAGACACTGAGGGTCCCGGTCCACAGCTGGTTCTAATTAATAAATAAATAAATGGCAGGGCAGGGGGACAGAGGTGGGACTTTAGATTTCCCAGGCAAGGAAAGCAAGGGAAGAGAGAAGATTTAGAACCCTCATGCCGGGAAGCAGAAAGATCAGGCCTGTGAAGTGCAAGACAGGGAGACTGCTGACAAGTAAGAGTCGGGAATCATGGCCCTGGTAGGGCTGTAGGCCTGGGTCCAGGGCGACTAGGATGGAATATAGGTTTTAGTAAGAAATAATTCAGGAATATCAAATGGGAGGGTGTGTTAGTCATGGGGAGGTTTGGAAATGCCCAGCCATTTAAGGCATATTAAATATAAGGCTCTGTGTGTGTGTGTGTGTGTGTATTGCGCACATGAGAGAGTCTAGAAAATTAGGGCTGGTAGCTGCCAGAGAGAGTAGAGTGAATTTCTCCACTACAGCTACACCCTTCTCCTTGCTGGCCCCACTGGGCTCATCCAGGATTGGCACTTGCGGAGGCAAGGGACTGCTGATATTCCCATACTCACACTCAGGCTATGCACACACAAGGAGACCTCCTTGTTAACAAGACCAACCTAATGAGTTATGCCGTTCCCAGCACAGGGTCTTGTCTGAGACTTTATTTTTAAAATGTCAGTTGAGGATACAGTGTTTGACTCTTAAGTTTCCTAGGCATTATCCTGTAGCTGTGATTTTAGAGCCTAGAGTCTCTTTTGCATGAAAGCATGTGTGGTCATCGAGAGGAAGGTGTGTCCTGGCTGGTTACAGCAGCCCCAGCCTCCCTCAACCGGTACACCACCCCGCTGCCTCAGTCCAGCTGGGAGTGAAACGGTCGCCTTTCTTCCAGCTCATCTTTCTTCCTGTTCTTTCAATCTTCACTACATGTGTGCCGATGATGGAACGGCTGAAATATGTTGCCAGGTGTGTCTGGCAGGTGTCCCTCTAGGCCACTGCTTCCCTGAGTTGTGGCTCCCTTAGGGTGGGGAAGACAGTGGAAAGGCTCCTGGGGACCTACACACAGCTGCAACTAACTACCTAGCTAGCTAGCAAGGCCACCCTGCCCACCTCCCATGGCCACTAAGCCCAGGGTTTGGAGATCTCGGTTTTTGGCCCCCCTCTTGCAATGCTTTAGATAAAACACAGAGAGCTAACTACTGGTTTATGCCTTAATGAGAGAGGCAGGTTCTTATGAGGTCCGTGGTGAGGAATAGCAGCTTCCAGATCAACTCGCATGTGCACAGTCACTAAGCTAACCAGTCATGCCCTTCCTTCTGCATAGTGAGCTGGTGGCCGGCTGCTGTCACTGCTTTCGATAATGCCTAGCTCCTGGGTGTGTGGATCTATCCAGAATACATGCGGTTTCCTCGTCAGACTCCTTACCTCTTTGATGAGAGAGGCTAGGTACAGAGCCGTGAGAGGGGTCTGCTCAGCTGGCTTCAGGACCACGGTGTTCCCACAGCACAGGGCAGGAGCCAGTTTCCAGGCCAGCATCAGCAGGGGGAAGTTCCACTGTGCCAGAGAACAAGAAAGGGGCCTTGAGGCTTAGGTCCACTGTGCCCGTATCCCAGGGCCTAGCCACCTCTGTGGATGCTTCCTTTGTATGGCCTGGATTGGCTTTGAAGGGTAGCATTGGAGTATGCAGGACTGCCGGAGTCTAGTGCTTGCTCGGCTGATCCTGGAAGATGCTAATGGACAAGAGGTCTACCCTCTGTGTCTTCTTATTCTCTCCAAAATGCTTGCCAAAGGAGTGACATTTCCCTTGTCTCCTCAGTCGTCCTTCATTCAGCTGCTGTGGAAGTGGCCCAGGGCTTCCCAGATAGGCAGGGTCAAGTTCCTCAACTTGTGCAGGGCTCAGCTCCTTAGTGTCCCAGGCTGCAGGAATGGGACCTGCTATCTCCCAGGTGTGCTTACCCTAGCCTGAGTTCCTACTTGCCAGCCTTCCTGTTTCTGTCCGAGGAGGGCCACTGATCCATGCCTTTGTCCAGGCAGGTCTTACTGTTTGCAAAGCCCACTTCTCGGGTGACCAAACATTCCTGTGTCCCAGGCCCAATTAAGAGACTCTGTCCCAGAGAAGCAGCCACTCAGACCACTCAGCTGGAATCCACTGTGCCTCCTACCAAACACCCTGAACTATCTTAGGAGCCCTCAGGCGTCGAGCCCTGTGCCCACTGCCTGTCCCCAGCCAGGGGCTGTTACTGTGAGCAGAAACAGTCTGTGAAGGAACTTTCTTACTCACTGGTGTAATGGCCCCACACACCCCGATGGGCTCATGCCTGGTGAAGCACACAACGTTGTCATCTGGAAAAGAGGTGGCATAGGGGAAGAGTACAATCATGGTTAAGAAAGGTGCACACCTTTAATCTCAGCCTTGGGAAGCAGAGGCAGGTGGATCTCTGGGAGTTCAAAGCCAGTCTGGTCTACATAGCAAGTTCGAGGACAAACTGGAGCTAATAGAAAGATCTTGTCTTCAAACAAAAACAACAACAAAAGCACAACACCATCATCAACAATAACAAAAACCCCACAAACAAAAAAGAATTTCACTGGGCCAAATTAAAAGAAATAAATAGAGAAGCCTTCAAGAGTCCCAGATCTCTCTTATCTGTAACACAAAGAAGTGGTTTGGGCTCAAGTTCAAAGTGCCCTTGAAGAAGAATCATTGTGGTCTGTGTGGGGACAGGGCCCATGGGACAGTCGCACTGCAGGGGAAAGATCAAGGGGGAGGAGAAGACAGGGCCCCCAGTAGACCCAAGCAAGGCTGGAGTCTGCGCAGGCTCACCTGTGGGGATGGTCCTGCCCTGGATTTTGTCTGCCCACCCGGCAAAATATCTGAAGGTCTTAATACAGCCTTCCAGGTCGACGAAAAAGGCATGAAGGAATGGCTTGCCGGTGTCCATGGTCTCCAGAGTCTGCAGGAACAAGGCAGCATCTTTTGTAGACATAGCTTTTTCTTCCTCCTCCGGTTGTTAAGTAGTGCAGGAGACAGCACAAGCACAGAGCATAGCTCTCTAGACCTCAGTCCTTCCACACCACTTCAGAAAACCTGCCTCTACATTGAAATGGACCTGCCCGCTATGGGCAAGGACTGGCCCCTCCCCCTTTATTGCCTGGTGCCTGAAGCGGGGAGTGGGAGGGGGGCGCTGGTGAACATGGGCACTGTCTCCACCGATGCTCATTTGAACATGCGCTGTGTGCCATCTGCCCTGGCATTTGTTCTTCCATCCAGAGCGCAGCAGTCTCCAATGTACCATCCAGACACATGAATTCATGCACCCCTAGGGAGCTTCCAGAAATTTGGCTGGCAAGAGGATGGATTATTATTATTATTATTTTAACAAAACGGAAAGGGAAGACTCTGGATTTTCCTTCTCAGCTGGGCTGATCAGGGTGGCACTGGAAAGAAGCAGGGAGCTCAGGGGGGTCAGGCCATCAGCACAACAGTGCAAGGCTTCCCAAGCAGGCTGCTGGCCGGATGCGGAAACAGACGAGGGAGGGCAAGCTAGCCGGACTATGCTTGGGTGCCGCTGCTCAATGTTGGGATTCTTTTCTATTTCTAGCCTGGGTGAAAGAAACCCCTTTGTCTTTCACACAAGCAGCCCTATGGAGCACTGTGCTGAAACGTCCACTTATCTGGCCTCACAGAAAGTCTACGCTCGTCACATTGCCTAGGGCTGAATTCCTGCTGAAATCTTTATGGAGCTAGATGATGCTAGAGACAGGAAGGGAGGTGCCTCCTCATTCCAACCCAGGGCTATACTCCCAAGACACTTGCCTGTGTCTTACTGGATGCTGGTTGCCTCTGTTCCCATTGGAAGATACTGATGAGGGTGCAGTCACTAAGGCTAGCAAGGCCCAGTGACTCGCTATGGCTGAACACCAGCCAGCCCTAACTTCCCGGGATCCTAGTTCTCACCTGTCAAGTGGCTGTCCCTGGGCATTTGGAAGACTTGAAATAGTCAGGATTCTTCCACCTGACATCTAGTTCAGAGACAATCAACAGAAACCACCACAGCCTTTGTGTGTGGCATGTTTGTATGGACATATCCGTGAGTGTGTGGACACACATGCGTATGGGTGTGTATGTACTCGGGAACGTTTCAGCTCCTCATCACCTTATTTTGAGACAAGGTCTCTCTATGAGCCGGGAGCGCACCGATTTCGCTAGGCTGGTTAGCCAGCGAGCCCCGGGATCCTCCTATCTATCTCCAGCTCCTTAGCTGTGGGGTTTAAAACTACATCCTGCCATGCCTAGCTTTTTATGTGGTGCCAAGGATCCAAGCTCAGGTCTTTATGCTCATGCTGCAAACACTCGGTTGACTGAACCATGTTCCCTAGCCATGGGAATCGTCACTTCTGGTTGATGCTGGCTGAGCCCTCAGATGTCTTCTACCTCAGTTTCCTGTACTGTAAAAGGAAGATATCAGTTTCACCCTCTTGGGGCTGGTGTGTGAGCTAGAGCAATCGGGGAACATAACACTCAGATAAGTAGCTTCCTGAAGTGCTATTGTCCAGATGCTAACTGGTAGACAGACCAGCTTTCTCTTATGCACTAGATGGGTGCTTGGTGACCCTCATTCTTCCTGAGTAGGAGAGACTCAGACTTGCTGAAGATGACAGAACTTGGCTGGGTCTGAGGGTCTGAGGCTTGAACATCAACCACTTGGAGACCAACATGACACCCAGTACCCTGTACCTTTGGCCCCTGTGCATTTGTGTCCACTTTCATTTTTCTGAGGAGAAGCCTATACTTGCAGCAATGTCCAAAGACCCCCGGCTCTGGACAGCCCCCAAGTTCATGAAGCTAGGGATCTGTCTATTCTTGCTCTTTTCTGTGATAAGGCAAGATGGAGCATTGTGGGTAAATCTGGGACACAGCATCCATCCACTTCCCTTCCTGGATTTCTACCTCAGGTTTGGTAGCCTTGGACAAGGTGGTTATTTATTTTTTTTTTCTGGGCCTCAACTTCCTGACTTTGAAATGAGATAATACATGCTGTAAGTCCAGAGCCTACAAGTCAGGTCCGTGGAGAACATCCAATAAGCATTACCTACAGATTGAAATCATTAATTTAGGCAAGATTGCTTAGTAGAGCAGTAACTTGAATTTTCTGGGTTGGTTGTAAAGAATCAGTACAAACAAAGCCCAGTTCACAATAAATTTATGCTATACTGAAAGTTCTTTAAATGGGAGGGGCAGCTAAGGAGAAAGCTCAGTTAGTAAGTGCTTACCACACAAGCACGAGGACCTAGGTTCAATCCCCAGAACCCACATTTGAGAAAAGCCAGGTATGGTGGCACACTCTTGTAATTCCTGCACGAAGAAGGCAGAGACAGATCCCTGGAGCTCACCAGTCAGCAAGCTTTGCCTAATTAGTGAGCCTCAAGCCAATCAGAAATTGTTTCAAAAACAAAAAACAAAAAGACGAAGTGTGTGGCTCCTGTGGAACAACATATGATGTTGACCTCTGACCTACACACACACACACACACACACACACACACACACACACACACACACACACAAGACCTGAGTATGCACATATATACTCATATGTTCTGACTACTGGTTCGGTCAATCTGACAGGAGCTAGAGTCATTTGGGGAGAAAGTGCCCTCAGAGATTGGTCTGTACACAAGTCTGTGGGGGCATGCATGTTTTGATTAATTAAGGAGGGTCCACAGCGCACTATGGGCAGTGCCAACCCTGGACGGGTAGTCCTGAAAGGTGTAAGACAGAAAGTTGAGCAGGCCAGTAAACACCAGGCTTCCATGGTTTCTACTTCACGTCTTGCCTTGAGTTCCTGCTCTGATTTCCCTGAGTGATGGAGTAAGACCTGAAAGTTCTAAGCTGAAACAAACCCTTTCCTTCCGAAGTTGCTTTTGGCTGTCGTGTTTTATTACAGCAATAGAAACTCTAACTAGGACAGATATCCATCTCCACATGCCCAAAAGGAAAAGGAAAAAAAAGGAGAGAAGAAGAGGTGGAGGAGGAGAAGGAGGAGGAGGAAGAAGAGGAAGAGTGGTGGAGGAGGAGAATGTGAAAGAGGAGAAGGAGGAGGGAAAGGAGGAGGGAGAGGAGGAGAAAGAGGAAGAATGGTGGAGGAGGAGATTGGAGTTCAGGTAGAGGCCCGAGCTTGAGAAATCAAGTGTCAGCCCCAGACTGGAGCTGGTGGTTGTCTTACTACTGGGATTCGGACGTGCGGCCACCTCTGCCACTCCCAGGGTTAGTTTCTTTAGCATATTAAGAGAAAAATGCAACCTTCTGAGAAATTAATATGTCTTAGTGTTCAGATGCTACAGGACAATTAGCTGCTAGTGTGGCTGCCCCAAATGCCAGTGTGCCCAGGCTGCAAATGAGGGTCCAGAAATGGCATCCAAACTCAAAGGTTAACCCCCTATCAAGGAGGAGCCTTGTGTGGCACCCACGGCGATGAGCGCCCAGAGGGCCAGAGCTTGGGCCTAGGTTCCTCAACAGAACTAGAAAAGTCATGAGCCATGGAGGCCCCAACATCTGTTTCCAAACTCTGAACACAGAATAAACACCCAGTTCCATCAAACCACTGAGCCGGCATGAGAATATCACAGAATAAAGCATTTTGCTACTCCAAAAGGCAGGAAACCATATCAAGGTGGAGAGCGAGGGGCGCCCTCCTATGATGTGGTTAGAGTTTTCAAAGCCATATTTCCCAGTCATTCTCGGGGCCCTTTAATGTTGGGGCCAAGAGCTGGATCTTATTTCTTGTGGGCAACCAGGTTGTAGTGGCAGGAGTGGTGCGCTGGGTGGTGGCCCCATCCCCCCACCTGCTTCTGTCTGCTATGAACATGCTATAGTGCCAGGGCAGTGGGGCAGGAGAGGAAGGTGGCCATGCACTGCCATGGATGTCACTGACACTTGAGGACAGGGCGGGGAGGGTTACCCAGGGCACATCCTCTTCAGCCTGCTATTAGTACTCATTGCAGACCGATGAGCTCATGCAGGGGAAAACAGAAATGTTTTTGAAAAAGCCAGTTTGGCAGCTTGAACAGTGCGGCTGGTTTTCAGTGCAGGAAGAAACCAGAGGCTCTCTGGAGCTTTTACCCTGGGAGGAAGCCACTCTCACTTAGATTCATCCTTGCGAATAAAAGGCCTAGCACCAGGAGAAGGAGACAGAGCTCAAGGTATCTGCAGACCTCTCTCAAGGAGAGCTCCCCTAGCCCCCAGGAGTCCACAAGCTCAGGACCAAAGCAACTCAAGGGTCCTGGCTGATTGTGTTCTTTAAAAGGATGGTTACTCTCCTGATTTTCAACATCAGAAAACCAAAACCAACCAACCAAGCAAACAAGCAAACAAACAAAAAACAAAACCAAAAATCCTTTCCTAATTTTTTTTGAATCAAAGACCAAAAAGGTGATGTCCCTACCTACAAACTGGGCCTCAAGGTTTGAAACAAAATTTTAACCAGGAAATTGAACTGTACATCAGCTAGAGTGAAGGTCGTGATGGTTTCAAGACTCCCCGTGGGGCTGGTGATATACCTTCCAGTGCAGGTGCTTGCCACTGAGACCTGAGAACCTGAGTTGGAACCCTGGGATGGATATGGTAAAATAAGAGAAGCTACTCCTGAAAGTTGTCCTCTGACCTCTACGCAGACACTGTGGCAAGTGCACACCCACACGGTGCACCCCGCACCACACACGCAAAGAATACTGACTAAAACATTTAAAAACAAAAGACTTCCTGTGACCCAGTAATGTCTTCTGGTCATCTGCCTCAGGACCAAAGGAGGGCTGAATCTTATTAACCCACAGACTTCCAGCTTCTCAATGCCTTCCCAGCCCTGCAGCCTTTGTGTACACCCATGGGTAGGCTGTATTGCTCTCTTGTTCCTATTTCCTAGCAGAGAGGCTAAGATCTCTAAAAGACACTGGCCAGCAGGGTGGCAGGGCAGCTTGGGTCAGAGCCTGGGTCTCATGTAGCATCAGTATGATAGCTATTCTTTCTAATAGCTATCTCCTCTTTGGCACTTACTGTATGCTGGGAACTCTGATGACTTTAAATGGCTCTTTTTCAAACAGCACTTGGATATCATTATCTGTGACATTTGACTGAAGAAACACATCTCAGGCCGTTAAGAAACTAGCGTGTAATTAGTAAGTGGCAAAGGTGGAATTTGAGCCTAGGCCCTTCATGCTGTGCATCTTCTATAACCAAATCTCATGCCCACCACCATTCTGCATGTGTTCACCGCTGTTCTGTTCTGGGACAATACAGAGATGCATTCGGATAGTGCAAGGACTTTGATTTTTCTGGAAACAATGTCATTTGTGCCCTCATGTCTTCTCAGCACCTATACTTTGATGACTGAAATCTGCAGGTAGCACCTAACCCTTAAATTCACATTGCATTTTTTTCCCTATACTGAATTTCCACAGAAAGGCTTAGCTTGCAAATCACCATGAGAGATGAGAAGAAGTAGCTAATAAATTATAAATTATAACAGTTCACTGTGATGCAAGGCCAATTGTTTATTTCTAGGATTTTCCATGTAGTATTTTTGAGCTGAGGTGATTCTAAATGACTGAAACCCCAGGTAAGGGGAGACTAACAGAACTCTGATAAGGTTAGAATTATGTTTGCAAGGAAGTTAACGTGAAGCAGAAAACAGCTACTACATAAATGTCCAGGTAAGGTCAGGTGAGCCCAGCCTCTGGTGACTGGTTGTGAATGTCTCTAGTTTGAAAACCACAGAGGCAAATCCTTTCCTTTACACAGCTAGACCAAGAGGCTGATCTGCAGTGGAGGACGCCTGACTTCAATATGATAAGGAGGAAGTCTTGAGGCAGGGACACCTGCTACCCACACCCAAAGACCAAACAGACCCATAGCCCCACAAAACAAACACCTCAAGTGTTTCCAGCTGCATCCCATGGGGACAGATCCCTCAGTGACAAGGGCAGCGAGGACAGTTTTCCCCATACACTTGCCCAGTGCCTGTACTTACAGCCAGGATCGCTCGGTCCCTTTCTACAAGGTCAGCCAGCTGATGCAGCAACTGGCCTCTGCTCAGTGCATCCAGCCGGCGCCACGGGGATCCCCGCTGGAAGGCAGCTTGAGCGGCCTCCACAGCCTTGTCCACATCGGGCTGCAAGGCAAAACAGAGAGAATGTGTCACTTTTCGTGCAACCGCAGTCTGAGGGCACACAACACAACAGCATCTTGCTGTGGAGCCCAGAAAAGAGGGGGCAGCCCAGAGCTTCAAAGCAACACGTTTTTTTAAATTCCCTGGATGACTTGGGGGCTTTCAAGTGATTTTTTTTTCTTTATATGGTAAGTTGGTTTTAGCTTTTCTGTATAGGCTAAGTATTGATGTTTTATACAGTCGTTCACCTCAAATGTTTTTCTTGATGATTCAAGTCTAAAAGATTTCCCAGGCCAGAGAGATGATGGCTCAGCCAGCGAAGTGCTTGCTGTGAACGCTAGGTGATCCAAATTCAGTCCCCAGAATCCATAATGGAAAGAGAGGGACGATTCCCAAAAGTTGCCCTATGACCTCCTGGTGAACACAGAGAGTGTCGCCAGTCACGGACATGCTGTATACATGCTAATAAGTAAAATAAAACTTAAAACTTTAAGAAAGATTCTCCATGTGTCAGCACACAGAGACCAGCATGTCCCTACCTACACTAAGTGTTGCACTTAAGGAAGGGTAACAGCCACAGGGCTTTGTGGTATATTTTTAAAGCTCAGACTTGAACTGGAGCCTAGCATGTGCTGGACAAGCCTCCTGCAACTGAGCCTTGCCTCTGCCCTTTATCTTTTAAAAGGACAGAGTGTAAGCTATGCAGGAGAATCACCTCTCCTCCTTTCAGGGGAATGGGCTCTAAGGAGCTGGTTGCTGATAGACAGACAGACAGGCTTGGTGCAGTGTCTCCCTGGGGTGATGTGGCAGGTAACTGATGCTGCACTCCAGTCAAGGAGAGGCCTCTGCCAAGACCATCTCCAATGCTGGACAGCGTGGTTCTTGTTCTGGCTCCTGAGTGGAGGCCAGGGCAGCCTCTGTCTCTGGGTGCACAGAGCCAAGCACTCCTTCAGGTGATGGGAAGAGCCAGCACTTGCCAGAGAATTTCTGCTTCCTCCTGGGATTTATGGGCCGCCTGCCCCCTTTGCCAGGCCCGCCCAGCTCTTCCCCAGTTCCCCCTCATTTCGTTGCTTTTCAGTCTAAGGAACCACAGGGAGCAGGATCTATGCGGTCTGTGCAGTCTATGCAGTCTGAGCCACTGTGTCCTGTGCACATAGAAAAAAATGGCACTTGTGGAAGGAAACTCCAGTCTTCTTCACCTCTATTCTACCCGCTTGGCCTCACCAATGCACATTTTATCTGGCAGAAATCTGGCAGGGTAGTGGTGATGCACACTTTTAGTCCCAGGGCTCAGGAGGCAGAAGCAGGCAGATCTCTGTGAGTTCAAGGTCAGCCTGGTCTACAAAGCGAGTTCTAGGACAGCCAGGGCTACCCAGAGAAATACTGTTTCAAATGAAAAACAACAAACATCTGTCCAGCAGTGGTGACGGTATACACCTGTAACCTCAGCACTTGACGTGGGAGGTGGAGGCAGGAAGATCAAGTGTTCAAGGCCAGCCTGGGTTAAATATCGAGAACCATCTCAAGCAACAAGGAGCTGAGTGTTTACCCCACATGCAAAAGGCCCCAGGGTTGACCTGTAACACCAAAGAAAAAACAAATATGTCCCATATCTGTAGTCCTAGGAAGATCCCAGAGCCGAGGAGTTTTCCACTAGTCTGGGAAATAAAGCAAGATGCCATCTCAGAATTGGAGTTGGGGGAGGGGAGGAATGGAGGAAGGGAAGAGAAAGGGTGAGGGGAGGGGATGGGAACAGAAGGGAGGAAAGAGGAAGGAAGAGAGGAAGAGGAGCAGGAAGGAAAAGGAGAGAGAGGAAGGAGGAAGAAATGAAGGGAGAAAGGAAGGAAGAAAGGAAGGGAGGGAGGGAGCAAGGGAAGGAGGGAGGGAGGGAGGAAGGAAGGAAGGAAGGAAGGAAGGAAGGAAGGAAGGAAGAGAAGAAAAAGAGAGGGAGGAAGGGAGGGGTGAAGAGAGGACAGGAGGAAAGGAGAAAGAAGGGAAGGAAGAGAGGAAAGGAGGAAGGGAGAAAGAGGGAGGAAGGAAGAGAGGGAGGAAGGGATGAAGAGATGAAGGGAGGGAGAAAAGAGGGAGGGAGGAGGAAGGAAGAGAGGAAGAGGAGAAGGAAGGAAAAGGAGAGAGAAGAAGGGAGGAAGAAATGAAGGAATGGAGGAATGAAGGGAGGAATGAAAGTAAGAAGGAAAAGAGGAAGAGAGGGAGGAAGGGATGAAGAGATGAAGGGAGGGAGGGAAGAAAGGAGAAAGGAAAGAGGGAAGCAGGCAGACAGTCCACCCAGCACTTCAGTGGTTAAGCAGAGAGCCACATTTTCCTTCCCTCTGTAGGAGGCTGCTATCGTGGGGGGGGGGGCTTCTATTTAAGATACCTTTGATGGCTTTGACATGCACAAAGGGTGCATGTAGAAGTTCCTTCATGCCCATGTGATAAAGGAGATCTTACACTAGGCAAAAGGTCTATGCAGACTACAGCCTCACCGGACCATGTGAGTTTCCACTAGCCCAGAAACTGAGCAGTCACGTGACATTATCACTACTCCCGGGATCATTTGGGAGCGTCCTCCCCACCCTTCAGCCCCCACCCCCTTTTAAGTGTCTCCTGCCAGAACGCTACTTTTGGTGAAGCACACCAGCAGGAAATGCCTTCTGGAAAGATTCTTTAATGCTTACAGGTTGAAATAATTGATAAAAACCTTCCCTTTAGCTGTGTGATGAAGACAGCTGAGGTCATCCTCAGAGATGGAGAAACATCCATCAAAGACTCGACTCTTTGTAGAGGACCATCTGTAACTGATCCCATGCTAGGCTGTGACTGCGCTGCACATACCGACCGGCTGCTGTGGTTGCCCTGGCCCTACCTGGAGGTGGGCCCACGTGTCTCACAGCCAAGCCATACAGCTTCCCCGTGCTCCATTACTCTCTAATTGAATTACCTAGAAAAGGGGGAGGGGAGAGGACTCACCTTATCTCCTTCTTCCACCTCACATATTTTCTCTAGTGTTGAAGGGTTATATGTGGCAAACTTTCTTCCACTCTTGGATTCGTGCCAGTCGTTGTTGATAAATATCTAACCGGGGAAGGACGTGTAACAAATTAGGCTTAAATCAAAATCATACAATTCCAACATGCTAAGGGTCTTAGGTAACGTCTCGCCTGACTTCTTCCCCGACCCCCTCCCCGGGATGTGTTATAGATGAGACCTGGAGTGGGGAACAGAACACAGAATTATATAAAGCAACCAACTGGGAGCAGAATCAATGTAAAGTTCTTTAGAGTTATTTTTTTTTAAAGTCATATCTTCGTTTGTAGCAATAGCATGGATTTGCCAAGTAGTAGCTGCATTAAATGGTAAGAAAGACTGTGCAGTTCAAGCTTGTGTATTTGTAGGCTTTAGGGAAAGGTTGGGCAGGTTTGTGTATAAATCGGCATACAGTCTGCCAGGTCCCAAAAGGCTGTAAGCTATGCACACTTCCTCCTTTCAAGTAAGACCCCAGGTCCTAGGTTTATTTGAGATCTTCCCATAAATCCTTAGGCTTCCTCAAGCCACATGGTGGCATTATCTCTGCACCCCTCACAATGTCTACTTCCCCGGGCCTTTTACAAAGCCAGCACTGGAACACCAAGCTAAGTCTCTGGGTTAAAAACATTTTAGATTACTTTAAGTGATATAGTAAACTATAATTTATATCCAGAAATAGGTAAATCGCAAAGAGATTATTTTATAGAAGCCTCAATTACCCAAAACACAGCTGAAAATAGAATATTTAAAAGGAATTTATCAAATCAGTGTACCGAGATGGATTCTACTCGTTCAGACTGTGTTCTAATCTCTAATCAACTTTAAAAGATGGCGTTAAAATGTGTGGTTTTGCGGGCCTGGAGAGGTGACTCAGCTGTAATGAGCGCTGGCTGCTCTTCCAGGGGACCTGGGTTCAATTCCCAGCACCCACATCACAGCTCACGACTGTCTGTAACTGCAGTTCTAGGGAATCCTACACCCTCACACATATACATACAGACAGGCAAAACATCAATGCACATGAAATTTAAAAAACAAAACCCCAAAGAAGTGGTATTTGGATGGAACCAGAAACAGAAGAGAGCTAACACACAGCATGCTCTGATGGCAGAGAAGAACTGTCAGACACCAGGACAACCACCAGGGTAGCTACCAGAGCAGCCACTAGGACAGCTACCAGAGCAGCCACCAGGACAGCCACCAGGACAGCCACCAGGACAGTCCAAAACATATCACATAACTTTATGCAAGTTAGTAAAATGATAATAATAATTGTATCACTGTAGAGCTAGTTTCAGTGACTGAAGTTGATTTGTTTAAAACACAAGGATTCCCTGATGAGAGTAGATGTGTGTGTGTGTGAGAGAGAGAGACAGAGAGAGACAGAGAGAGAGACAGAGAGACACACAGAGAGAGACAGAGAGACAGACAGACAGACAGAGAGAGAGACAGAGACAGAGACAGAGAGAGACAGAAAAATGTGTGGCTGGTTACCATTGCTTCAGGCTCTCTTGTGTATGCTTTGAAGCTTATCAGAAAGAAACCACCCCAGGCCTCCTCTGGAGTGAACCTCAAACACAGGCCAGGCTTTGGCTAGGGTGGTGAGCAGTGCCTGCCCCAGACCCTCACTAGGAGCTTGGAGCTAAGGGGGAAGATGCAGTAGGACATACCCATCCAACTTCTGGAAGCTCAGCCTGAACCTTCCCTGGGAGGCCAGGCCCCCAGGGAAGCATGCAGGGAAGAGGCCTGGCTACAATTACAGGTTTATTCTTCCAGCTGAAACCAAATCCAAGAGTTCACTTTTGCCATGCGGCAAGTAATTACTCGGCACCAGCAAGAAATTAATAAGCAGAGAAGGAGTTAAGTCAGTGCGCAGGGGAGAGTGAAGCCAGGAGCAGGCCCATTTGAAGGAAGATGAAATTTCGTCGGTTAGATAATAGAGACTGTCAGTGAAAATTGCTGATTCTAGGCCCTTCCTGGTATCAATTCCAAGGGGGAGGGAAAATGAGAAGGTGGTAAAACAGAGTCTAAATAGCAGGGGATGGAGGCAGATTGCAGTGATCAGATGTCTGCTACATACACGTCATCTCTAGGCACACTCTTGAAAAACTATATATATATATGTGTAATATATATGTGTGCATCCGTGTATATGTATGTGTGTATGTGTATATGTATATGTGTGTATATGTATATATGTGTGTATGTATGTGTATATATGTGTGTATGTGTGTGTCCATGTATATGTGTGTCCATGTATATATGTGTGTGCCTGTGTTTGTGTGTGTGTGTGTGTGTGTGTGTGTATTACTCAGTTGTCCATGACATTGACCTTGCAAGCCTCAAGTGAAAACTGCAGACTGGCTGGGTGTATTTCTCCCTCACAGCGTTTGTTTCTCACTGAGCAAAGCTGTTTTTGTTATTTGACCAGTAAGTAGGATCTTGTAAGTGGTTCCCGCTGCTGCCAGTTTTCTTTCCACTAAAGCAACTTATAAACAAAACCGACGAAACAGTCACAGGCATGCCCACCAAGGATGCCAGCTGAATTGTTGCAAATCACAATATACTAGCTGACAGGTCTAGAACGAAACCATCTTCATCGACTTGTGAACCAGCAGGAATGGGACATGATTGAGGTGTAAGGTTAAAGATACCATGAGATGCAGACAGAATTCATATTTTATTACTGAAGGCCCTGGGAGGTGTTCTGGATGGAGGTGAAGGTGATGGTCACACTAGAGAACCCTGCTGGCACTCTTTCCAGTAACTTCCACCAGACTCAGCTAAACTCAAAGTGTCTAGGTTTTCAGGAGATTTGGGGGAATTTTATTTCTCATAAGAGGGATGGCAACATTTTGTATTTTGGTGTATTGGAAACCCTGAAAGAGAACCTCTCCGACTGGGAGAGACTTGATAGAGAAGTCCCTAACATGGAAGAGGCTGCCACCTCTAGGATCAGTATGGGGAACCCCAGAGGACCCTCCCTCTCCTCATGGCCTTGCACCCACTGTAAAGGTTTGAGAACAAATGAAGGAGCTTTGATAAAGTCATCCTTCTGGAAGCTGGTAAACCGCCCTGCCATTGCCTGGGCTCCATCCAGTCCTCCGTGCTGCAGGAGCACAGTGAGTCAGGGAAACTGCACACCTCTGCTGGCTCACAGGCCTCACAGCCCACTACTTGTCCCCAGTCTCGATTCTGCTCTTCCACATCTTTGGCTTCCATCCTTAGCCCAGGACACCCTGATGGTACAAGACTCACCTTGGCCTTTTTCATTGTTCTGAGGGGTCTCTGCAGAGGTGCACAGGAAGCCCAGAGGGAGCAGGTTGGAACTAGTAAGGGGATGAAAGGTGTAGCTAGGCACCAGGCAGCTGGAGCTAGTATCTCCTGGAACATCCCTGGGGCCGAGGGTCGCAGCTCTCAGTCCCCTGCATCTTACCGTGTTCCACAGTCTCCGCCAGACACCCCCAGACCTTCAACCCTCAAAGGGGAGGGGGCTCTGTCAGAACCAACTACTCCTCTGACAATCTCCCAGGATCCTCACCATAAAGGCTGCATCTTTAAAGTGTTCCAGGAAATCGCCTAAAAAGAGGCAAACTTTTCCTGCTTTGTAGCCAGACAATTGTGGGAGGATTCCGTAAAATCCTAAGCGAAGAGGCGATCCTGCTCACTTTCTGGCTGCTGTGGTGTTTTTTACAGAACTGTAAAAAACAAAACAGAACAGCCACCGCCAGAGCAAGAGAGGATCATCGAAATGAGGTCTGAAAAATGAAGCCATTATTTGCTCCTTTCCCAGCCCCGATGTTGAAATTCTCCCTCCGAAGCTGACACGATCGAGGAAACTACATTTTAAAAAACTTTCAGTCTTCCCAGGACTGTGCCTCTCTTGATTACAGAGCCTTCCTTGGGAAAACAGTTCATGTAAATGTCATGCAATTTATATGTCGGCACGGCCGACTTCAGGGGGACTAAGTACCAACATATCAGAATCTGAAGCCCACACATAGCGACCTGCCACTTTCACCTTTTGATTAAAATTATTCAAGAGGGATAATTGCTACTTTTGAAAATAAAAACCCATGAAGGCGGCTTCTTAGCATCGTGTCAGCTGGAGTTGAGCTCGGTGGACAAGACAGGAAAATAAGAGGGGTTGAGGTTTCCAGACCTGAAGCCGATGGAGCGCTGTGGTCCCTCAGACGCCCGCCAGTACACCTAGCAGTCAGAGCAGCGCATCTCTGAATTTAGACTTGTTCTTCCTCTCTGAGCCTTCTCTGCTCCCAGACATCATTGTCCCTGAAGCTCTGGGCAGGTGAGCTCACCACTATGCTAGTTCCAGCCTCCCAGGAAAGGGCAAACACCACCAGGCCTGCCTATGGTCTTGTTCAACCCGCAGCTCCTTCCCTGGGCCCAGATCGAGAGGCCTTGAGGAGTACTCCTCAATGACGTCCATCTTTCCTCCCCTGCTCTCCTGGTAAGCTGGGATCAGACTGAACACAATGGACAGGACGGACGGAAGGACGGACGGGGTACTAGACCCTTCTCTCATTGCCCAGGAAGACTTACTTCCAAGTTGCAGTTCCTGGTGTGCCTCAAACTCATCCTGGAGTGCTCAGGTATCTCTAGCCCCCCTCCCCCGCCCCCTAACCCAGGTCCTTCAGCCCAGAAAGCCCTCTACCAAGAAGTCGCCCTATGCCCATTCACCAAAAGCACCAGCACTCAAAGTGGGCGGTGGCCCGGACACTGGGGGTGGGGGTGGGGGCGGCTCTGCAGGCTGCAACTCCCGCACCGTGGGCGCTGCACTCACTGCATCGCTCCTGCTCCTCTTCTGGCTTTGAGGCTTAGATCGTTCAGCCAGAGGTGCAGGTTTCCATTCTGGGGTGCCCCTCAAAAAAGTGCAGTTTCCAAGGAGCCGGCCCCCACCAGAGACGCTCAGGTGTGGGCAGCTCCCTGCGGACTCCCAGCACGGTTGTATCTTGGTCCCCACTCTCCCTACCAGGCTGCTCGGCGCAGGAGTCCCAGGCCGTCGAGTCGACAGCGCACCCTCCTCACCTTGGTGAACTTGACCTCCAAGTTGCGGATGGGGCGCGGCAAGGCAGGCGGTTTCCCATCCGGCTGTCCGTTTTCCACAGCCCCGTTGGTGGTAGCCATAACTGGTTCGCACTCTCCGGTCCGTGTCCCCGACGCACCAGCTTGGCCTGGGCGGTGCGCAGCCTGCTCTGGGTGACAGCTCCGCGCCTTTATGCAGCGCCCCACGCCTCCCGCCCAAGGGGGCCGCCTAATTGGCTGCAGGACGGAGGAAGGGAGGGCGGGCGCGGGAGAGGAGGAGGGGACCCGGCCGCCGCTGCTACCCCTCCTGTTGTCCCTGCCCCTCCGGGAGCGGGACGGTCCCAGACCGACCTAGGCTGCGGCCAGAGAGCTCTGTCTGCGCATCGCTGGGCGGCCACACCGCGGGCTTCCGCAGCCTAGTAGGCTGCCCTTCTGCGAACTTGGGGGCCGGGGGCACCAAGGCCGGGAATTCCCAAGGGTCGGACATCCGTCAGGGCAGGGAGCCGGCTCGTAGCGATCGCAGTAACAGGCCTCTCTCTGGGCAATCTCGAGATTTTGTCAGAGGCACCTGCGGTCCCCGGACCACCGCAGCGGCTCTCCAAAACTTCGGCGGGAGTGAGCGCTCTCTCCGGGACCCTGCGTTGTGCCTCCCAGGATCTAGACGTCTTGTGGTCACCACCCGTGGCTGCCTCAATTTGGGGTCCAACTGCCAGAAGCCTGCGCTCCATCCTTCCCAAGCTAGGGCCGCCAGCGGAGGAGGTCTACTCTGAGCCTGGCTGGCAGGAAACTTCCGTCACACCCACGACAGCAGGCTAAGCGACAGCTCTTATGCGCAGCCTTATGGAGTTTTGCGGCTGATGGTCCTGTGACCTTCATATAAGTACGCACAACCCTAGGGAGGCAATTATTTTAATTTTTCAAACGCACAAATTAAACTTCCGTTTTAAAAAAATGGAAAAAAAATCCCCAAAACAAAACATGAGATCTTTGCAGCTAGTTGCTTTCAGACTAAAAGCTCTTAATGTTTATGTTGCTCAGAACTGCCAAGAGGGGCTGTGGGAAAGGCATGTCCAACTCGTTTAGGAAACGCTTCTTTCAGCCCAGGACTTAAGACTTAAGCTTCATCCGAAACCCGGAGAAGTGTCTCACCCACGTGTAGGGTGGCTGCATCAGGGGGTGAGGCTTGAACTCCCCACAGAGGAGGGGGTTTAGTCCTTAGAGAGATTTGGCCATGTGCTTCTGTGTAAGGTACCTCCCTCTGCCTGTTCTAAGGACTCAGCCTCCATTTCTGTTCCCCATGTCCTTCCTCACTGTCTTGTCACTAGGAATCCTTCTGGATAGTGGAATAAGCAGTAAACCTTCAGAAGGCCCTATTTGAGCTGTGCCCTCTCAGACAATCTCCTGCTATTAAGGATTGAGCATGCAGGTGAGAGTGGGGATGGGGGGCTGTGGGCCCCCAAATGAGCAAGGACTGACAGGCTTCTGAGAATCTTCCTTTGACACTAGGGTCACCAACATTCTTCCTCCATCTTTCCTGCTCTTTCTGGGCTCCCTGGACATGTAGCTGGTCCCACAACTCCCACCTTGGTCTATAGTAAACATCTGGGGTGTCTCATACTAGGTCCCCTGGATGCTGAGTCCTGCCATCTGGGTGCTTTTGAAATGCTGAAAGACCCTTCTCTGTGCAGGGGACAGAGACCAAAGGCTGTCTCAGAACTCCTGTCCTTCAAGGCTACCCTGGTTATCACTTTGGTTATCACTTTGAAGGGTCTTTAAGAAAATACAAACTCCAAAAATGTACAGAGGACATTGAACTTATTAAATAATTGTTAGACTGGTAGGGGAGGCAAATGGATTTGGGAATTAAAACTCAGTTCCTTGTTCATAAGAATCTTTTAAGATGGGCAGCTGCCACTCTGCCAGGCACAGACTGGACAATGCAGGTTGCCTCAACTCCAACCCCAAGACTCCCTCCTGACTGTGGCATCTGCAGAGCCTTGGAGCCATTGGCAATGACCACAGGCAGACAGACTGGCTCACCTTCCCCCTCTTACTGATTCCCATGTGACCGGGAGGTCAGAGCAGAATACTCAACCATAGACCTTCCCTGTAGTAGGCAGTTCCCAAAGAGCAGGTCAGGGGGGGGGGATGGGCTTGGTTCTGGGCTTGTCCTGACTGGAAGTCTCTTCCTCCACACCCCTCAGCTTGTCATTCAGCAGGCAGGGAGAAGCTTCGATGTTCAAGTTCCCATTTTACAGGTGAGTAAACAGAGGCAGGTGGATACTTGTCCTAGACCTCACTGTCTTGGAGGAACCAAAGGCAAACTGCGGGGGGGGGGCAGGATGTGAGGAGAGGCTTCTCTTAATATTTTTTTCTGTCACATTTATTCACCCAAGGATGTACCTGTGTCCCAAGGTGGCCCCGGGGTCAACTGAGGTCATTAAGGTGCTAAGTATTTTATGAGTTAGCAAAATAGTGGGTTTCTCCCTTCTGGCTGTGTCTGCCAGAAACCAACACTTATGGCCTTGCATGGCTTTGGCCACAAGGACATGGCCCTTGGGATCAAAGGAGGTGGGACTCATTACTTAGCACAGTGGGTCACCAGGTGTCTGGGGACTTCCAGAGCATTGTGGTTGGCTCAGCTCCCTTCCAGTTCCACATCCCTGCCTCAGACCCAGCTGTGTGCTCCTGGGTTGGAACCTGGAACTCTGAACTTTCATTTCCTTTCCTGTAACCCCCATTCCACTCCCTAGTGCTTGGGGAGGCTCAAGCAAGATAACACTGGATCAACTATGGAGTGCTGTATACAAGCCTGGTCTCAATTCTCCAGGATCTCCTACCAGCAGACATTTCTCCCTTACTTCTTCCCAGCTTATGTAGTGCTCCCAGACTTCAGTTTTCTGCTCATTTTATTGTTTTTGTATTCAGATTGGTGGGGCTGGCACTGTCTGAAGCTTGGCTTCTTGGAGGGTGCATCGTGTGATCTGGGACTACATTGAAGGCTAGTTTGTGTAATAAACATAAAAACAAAAATTAGGCATCTTGGGGTCTGTGTGGAGAGATGGTTTTGTTTTCAGCAACCACATGACAGCTCACAGCTGCTGTAACTCCAGTTTCAGGGGATCTGACACCCTCATCTGGTTTCTGTAGGCATTACACATATATGGTGTGGGAGATACATAGAGATAGAGATAGAGATAGAAATAGCGATAGAAATAGATGGTGTGTGATACACACACACACACACACACACACACACACACACACACACAAAGTACTCACACACATATAAATAAATAAACAAACAAACAAAAAACCCCAATTTCTTAGAAAGCACTGGAGACTGGAGGGAAGATGGAGTCACCAAGGTGCCTATGGCACAAGCATGAGGACCTGAGTTGCTCCTCTGCACCAGCGTGAAAAAATCCTCTTCATGGCGGCATTTGCTTGGAATTCCAGCGTTAGATAGATTGGTGCAAACCAGCAGATCCCTGGAGCTCGCCGGCTGGCCAGTCTAGCTGAAATGATGAGTCTTGAGGAAGGCATCTGATGTCAACTTCAGGCCTCCACACAAATACATATGAAGGGGAAGCTGAGATAAAAGAGAGGTTAGATAACTTCTCTCACTTCAAAACCTAATTCCGTTTCAAACCATACATGTTTGTGGGAGATGCTGAAATCTGTGATAAATGTAATTAATTCATAATGGGTAGGACAGAATCCACACTTGATTTTCCAAGTCTGGTGTCTGAGCCTCTGTGAGGGGTGACTGGGCTGTCGGGGGGGGGGGGGGAATCTCTAGCATCCCAGAGCTTACCGTCCTGTCTCCTTATCCAAATCACTCACCTCTTTCAGCAAGTTGAAGTCTGACCCAATCCAGGGACATGGGTGTGCACTCTGAAAGGCTTCCCAGAAGCCAAGCTTTTCTGATAAGGGAGGGTCTTTGATAAAGGGCAGGCTGTGCAATTCTTAGGTGGCCTCTGGTGACTCAGGACAAGTAGCCTAACCTCAGTTTTCTTGGCTATCAAGGGGGTGACAGGTGGCTCAGAACTAAGGCAAAGTTGATTTTCTGTGAGTGCTTCCTTGCATTCACATAAGCAGAGTCTGTATTGTGTGGGAATTGTCCAATGCTGGCCAAATTGATTTGAACAGGCAACTTCTTACTCTTCAAGTTTTATAAATTATGATTCATCAAGTCTCCTTTGTGTTACAACTTTGTGGGAGTATGAAAATAAATCTGTTTCCTTATGTTCTCCTAGTTTGCTTCCGCTGCGATAAAACACTTTAATCAAAAGTAACTTAGGTGAGCGAGGAAAGGCAGGAACTCAAGGAAGGAACCTGGAGGCAAGGACCATGGAGGAATGCTCTCCAATGATCCTTTCAATGGTGTAGACACAGCTGCCTAGGGACGGTGCTGCCCGAGGTGGACCGAACCCTCCCCTATTAATCCTTAATGAAGACAAACTTTCGCAGACATGATCCTAGGCCAATCTAATCTGGGAGGTTTCTCAATTAAAGCTCCCTCTTCTAAGATGATTCTAGGTTGCGTCAAGTTGTCATTAAAAACTAATTAACACAAGTGTTAGCTTTCTGATGCTGAAACGAGATACTTGGGACAATCAACTGATGAGAAAAGTTGGATTTCAGTTCATATTTCCATGGTCCCTCGGGCCTATATTCTTGGGCCCACGGTGAGGCAGAACATCATGGCTGGAGTAGGTGGCAAAGTTTACCTCCCACTGACTGAAAAGCAAAAGAAAGGGGAAAACAGGAATGGACTGGGCCCCTAATATTCCTTTTAGGACACACTTCCAATAACTAAACTTACTTCTATTAGGCCCCACCTACTAAAGGTATAAGTGCAGGATAAAGACCAAAGCTATACAATGTGGGGCTTTGGAGTCCATTACATATTCCACATAACCATGGTAACCAGGATCCTAAGAGTGAGAAACAGCCCACATAGAACAAACAGGAGTTGACTATCACAAGTGAGGCAAAGGTTGAAGGGCTTCTCCAGTGCCTCTTTCAGCTGCTCTCTCCTCAACCATGCTGGCCCTTTTGGATACCAAGAAAATATCTTCCACATAAACACACTCGAACCTGAGGTAAATCCAACCCCAACCAGGCAGAAGCAAACAGAGAACTAATCATATAAAACCAAAGAGAATACACCACAATATTTGTGGGTCTGGCCTTGATGAGACCTCACACACACAACATCTGACAGTACACTGCTTCTGGAACTTTCCTGTCTGCCAGTGGTTAGGAGTTGTGACAAAGCCAGGAAAGAGCATGTGGGTAAGCATGACAGCTGGTTGACCTTCCAATTTTCTCTTCTTTCTGGCCATAGGAACCTCACATTATCAGGGCAGCCATGTGTTTTGATAAAACATGCTTACCAGCTTCTCTTGCAGAGAAAGAAATATAAGCAGCCGAAGCCTTGGCCTGAGCTCCCATGGGGTAGAGTCAGCACAGAGACTCGTTCATTGCCAGTGGCTGGAACACAGACATGAGGATGGAGGCTGCGGCAGAGGCAGCCACCCTGTGACAGTTTAGCACTTCTGAACTGGAAGTTTAGGGTAAGGAATATGGAATGGAGACATAGCAAGATGGCCCTGGAGTCAGCCTTTTGCTCTAGATTTCCTCTGCTGTTCAGGATGTCACCTTGAGCTGGCTGTATAAACCATACCCATCACTGGGACACACACACACATAAATCCTCTAATGGAATAATTATATCATTTTTATATCAAAAGAGGTTGGTTTAAAAAGAATGTCTTCTCCATCTTTACTATCTTGAGCTGACCCAATGCTCTAGGGCTAGCAAGATGACTCAGTGGGTCAAAGTGCATACATGCTGCCAAGGTCTACCCCTTAGCTTGATTCCTGGAGCCCACTGGAAGGAGAGAGAGGCAACTCTATTGCATGTTTACAATATCAACACACACACACACACACACACACACACAATTTTTCAATGGTGTAGATATATAGATATATAGATGTACTGTGTCTATGTCATATAGGAACTTTAAAATAACAATACTAACCATTAGATGGAATAAATGAGTCCACTTCACCAAGTCAGTCACAGCTTTCTTTGCCTAAATTGAACAGTAGACTCTCACCTAGGGAAGAAAATAGCTTGATGCAAGTGCCCCCACAGATCTGGGCAGTGGTGTCCCCCCCCCCCCCCAAACCACAATCCCTTCCTGGTGTCTGCTGTGTCCTGAGGGATGCTGGACACTGGAAACACTGCCCTGAGGGCCAAGGTTTACTGTGTCACTCAGACAGACCAGAAAGATGCTGGCACTCACTCTAGGGACTAAGAGTTTCAGTTTTAAAGTATTGTAAACGTTACTCTCCATAGCCACTGCATCTCTCTCATGGCACCCCACCCTCCCCAGAACCTCCCGTGGACATTCCCAGTGACACACGAAGTTGTTTGCAAACTTCTCAGACAGCGTCAGACTTGAAGGTCTCTAAGGTCTGAACTAAGCTTGAATGTTTTAATTTTGTGTTCAATTTGATCAGGTCGATGAAACAGACACCCGGCTAGGAGAGAAAATGCTTAAGGGCTGATAGAAGAAAGGGTCCAGGGAGAGTCTTGGACACAGAATGAGTCTCACTGAACAATGGTGTTGTTCACTTAGGCCCAACCGAATCAGAAACATACATATTAGATTTCCTTTGAAATCCACATGGGTGTAAGAATGCCGGGAAAGGGGACTTAGCGGGATACATTTTGCCAAACCCAAAATGTTTAAAAAATAATTCAAGTATGTTAAGGTTTGGCGAATCACTCTTGGGTGCATCTCACTGGCCCCACAGTGGGAAGACCATCCCCTGTGCCTCAGCTGGGACATGTGGTAAAGAATGCACAGCTTTCAGAAGAATCTCCTCTTGGAGGTTTGCCACTACTTGGACCCCGGGGTGGAGATCGTGGTGGGGAGAGGAGGATGCTGAAGCACATGTTGCGGAGAGGTTTCCCGGAGGTCCTCCTGTCACCACACCCTCTTTGTGAGTCCATTGGCAGAGTTCATACTCTCCTGCAAGGCACGTCATAGCTGAAGGCGCAATACGCCTGTTTGTACTATTTTTTGATGGAACTCTTTCATATGGCATTATGATGCTCCTAACGCCTTCACCCCATTCCCAGGGGACTGGCTTAATAAGTGACTACAGCACTTCCTATTTTGTCGTGCTTTTCATTCTTGAGCAAGCGTCCAAGCACTGGGCTTGCATCGCATTCTATCAGGATGTCATGTAGCACATGCTTTGCGTTACCATAAACATAGTTTATTAAGAGACAGCTGGTGACTTGTAGTGTAGTTTCCATTGGTGACGGTAAAACAGCATAAATATTAGGAGCGAAACACAGGCCTTTCATGGCTTAAGTGTGCATCCGACTAACACCACCGAGACTTCAGCTAAGGATGAATGAACTTCTGCCCATCTTTTATCCCATAAACCATCAGTGTGTGTTTGCACCTGCTCGGCACAGCTTGCCTTGCACTTCCTCTGTTGGCCACTAGATGTCATGGGACCAAGTTGAGTAGGAAATTGCCACTATAATATATTCTACAGAGAGGGCAGGCATTCACTTCTCAGTTACAATTAAATAGTTGTATTTTGGGTACTTTGTCTACATGCGCATCTGCACATCAGAAGATGACATCAGACAGGTTTGAGCTATAATGTAGGTGCTAGGAATTGAACTCAGGACCTTCAGAAGCGCAGTTGAATGCTCTTAACCCACCGAGCCATCTCTGAGCCATAGTTCCCCAAACTTCAGTGGTGCATAGGGCCAATGAAAACCGCTGTTCCACAGGCTTAAACAGGAGGCCTGCAGACTCTGGTGCTGATGTGCTCAGCTGGTGCTGGGTGCACAGTGCCTAGGTAGGGTTGTGAAAAACAAGCTCATTTATTGGCGATACAGGTGCCCATCACAGCCTAGGATGAGCTTGAGCCTAGCACCTGGTCTCTGTCATCCTGTCCTTCTGCAGTACTTAGGAATAATGATTTCTGCCTAGCAAGGAGGTCACAGGGATTAGAGAACAGGTGTAACGTACCCAGAAGAACTCAGGCTCTTGATTGAGCCAACAGAAAATACTTTCCTCAGTGCCTACCTGTTCTTTATCCTTCCAAGTTTCTCCCCAAGGATGATAAGCAAGGACCTGGTAAAGCAAACGTACCAAGAGATTCCAAACTGGTTCAAGTGCCAAGACATACTACGTGTGGGTATAGGCCAGCCTGGCAGGCAGATAGATGATAAAGCTTCCTGTTGGACACTTGTAAGCTTTATCATTTGACCTCCTTTGCCTCAGAGTCCTCACCTTACAGTGATGCTGGAATGAGAACTCTGACTGACTTCCTTGGTGTGGGAAGGCCAGTCTCTGCCTGGTACATGGTGGGCAGTCTGTTTATGCCTCTTGAGATCCTCTTGGTAGAGAGAGAGACTCTAGTCCCTTGCTTCATCACAGGCCAAGAAACTCCTAGGCTGGTGAGTAGTTTCTCAGCCCTTCTAGGACTTTTTTTTCTGATATTTTTCAAGAGTGAAGCTGCAGGTGCATTTCAGCGACTCCAGAACCATGGGAGGAGAGGCCAACACAGGAGAACTCTGAGCTTTGTGGACACACATGCCTCGCCTAGTGTTGCAGACACTTTGGAGTACTATCTAGAAATCTCCCTGATTTGGCTTCTAAAGGCCCAACTTGGCCCTGGCCTGTTACTCTCTCTCATTTTATTTAGCCATGAGTCAGGGGTGATTTTTCTCAAGACTCAGGTGAAAGGTATTTTTCTAGATTGTTTCTCAGGCCTTACTTGACATTGTAACGCTATGTAGAGAAGGATCATCAGAGCATCTTGATTGATTAGCTATGTCTGCCATGGACCAAGAGATGACTCCCAGTCCAAGACACCACCCTGTCACTCTGAGACATGCATAGGATTCTGTAATCTTGTTGTTGGGCATGTTTCATTCACAGTCAGAGAAGGACCATCTCAGGAGCCGGACATTCTAACCTGATACCAGCATAAACTAACAGGCATCCTCTCTATATCAGCATTGTCTATGAGCTTTGTTCGTGACACAGACTCTTGAGCTCGGTCTGAGACCTGCTGAGACAAAATTTGCTAATTGTTACGATCTCTGGAAGTTTCAGGTGCATTTGCCCCAGAGGGACAGAGAACAGGAAAAACAGACAAAGATAGAGATAGAGGAAGAGAGAGAAAGAGAAGGCTACAAAGGAGTGGGGAGAAAGGGAGCAAAGGGGAGGGTAAGGGGCATTTGTCCAGGCGGTAGGTGAGGGTGGGTGGGACAAAGGACTGTCCCTGGATAGAGAGGAGACCCATAGGAAAATGGCAGTTTATAAAGGTAAAACGGGAAACCGTGTGTTAGGATGAGGTGTTTAATTTTAATTGGGCCTATTTATTAGGTAAGCCAAAGGGGGCTTTTGATTGCAAGACTTTAATACTTTGATAGCTGGACCATGGTGGTCAGCCTTACAAGGAGAAATTGGCCAAATAAGGCAAGACACCTCGGGAGCTAGCTTCAGGAATGTAATCTAACAGTTTTTAAGCAAGGCAAGGTGAGCAGAGCCATGCTCACCATGCTCAAGCTGGCCAAAGTTCATTCAGATAGTTTATTAGTAGGTGCACGCTAAATACATCAGAAGTAATATTCTTTCTAGAACAAATGAAAATGGGCTTATGTTGGAGTAATGAAAAACCATCCCCTGGTATCTCTACCCATGCTTGAGATACTCATAGATGAGACAATGTCACTGGCCAGCCTAGAGCCGCAGCCCTGGTAGAGACCACAGCCATCTCTTTGTAGACAAACGGTGGAACTGCATAACAGACACAGTTCAGAGCCACAACCATCAAGTCAGCAGAGACTTAGCTGGGATGAGAAGGGACTCTGGGTCCCCAGTGCAGTGTCTTATAGCATGGGGATCCAGCACATGTTCTAGGAAGTGGGAGGGCCATTGCTGAATATGTGTGTATGTGTGTGTGTGTGTGTGTGTGTGTGTGTGTGTGTGTGTGTGTATACATTCCCAAATATAACCTGCTCAGTCCACGTAATGTTTTTTATATGTATGTTTCACTGGACAACCAATTGGTGTGTTCTTCTCCGAGGGTGATCACCTCTCCTGTAGCTAGATTTCCCCAGTTGTTTACAGTTCCTTGTGTGGGGCCTCTTGGGCTTTGTCCTGTCCACCTTGGCAAGCCCACTTGTGGTGTTCTTGTTTAGCTCACATTTGAGCAATCATGTTGGTGAGAGTTTATGGATGTTGCTTCTAACATTGCTAGGAGAAATTATCTCAGCAAACTCTTGCTCTTACCATCTTTCTGTCCCTTCTTCTGCAATGAGCCTTCCCTGAGCCTCAGATGCACGGGTGTTTTGTGGATGTATCTATCCATTGGGACGGGGATGCACAACTTTGCATTTTGGTTGCTTTTGGTTCTGTAAGGGTATCTGCCTATTGAAAAGAGAGGTTTCCTTGAAGAGAGGTGAAGACTATACTTATCTGTGAGTGTAAGGACAAATGATTATAGATTGATGCTGAACGTTATGCTGGTTTAGTAAAATAGAGGTTGTAGTTTCTCCTCCAGTCACCATGATTTCACTAGCATTGAACAGCTAGAGGTTTCCACTCACCAGGCCTGGCTTCTCTCTGGTTGGATGAGTCTTGACTCCAATTAGAGAGTGGATGGTCACTGCCAGGGTGTGAATGCCAACACTGCATCTGTAGGGTTGTCTCACCATGTTGGTCACTGCTGTGGCTTGTAGTCATCAAATCTGGGTAAGACTCTTCGTTGCCTCCTCCTGTGCAAGCTTGCTTGCTGCTTTCTGGTATCATGGAAGCTAGTCCCCAGGAAGTAAGCCTTCAGGTCAGTTCCAGATTAGGGTTGTTTGTGTTTCAGTCTCTAGAGTGTGTTTTTAAACTGAACAGCTCCTCTGAGAACCACTAAATGACTCAAAACTTGAAAAGATCTGAGAAGGAAGGGGCCTGACTTCAGATGCAGTGAGGTAGTGCCTTGCTTATATCTTAATGCAGCACAAAGATCAGCAGCCCTTTATAGACAGCAGAATACATCAGGTGGTTTAGAGAGCTGTCCATTCCCCAGATTGTCCCACTCTATGTTGGGCTGGTGGCAAAAATGTGTACCACCAAGACTATAAGACTTCGTGACACACCCATAGGCACCCTACAATTAGGGTGCTGGTTAAAAGAGGAAAAATGTTTTTGTAATGGCCACTTGTGTGTGTGTGTGTGTGTGTGTGTGTGTGTGTGAATGTTTGTATGTACAGGTATACTTGTGTATGTGGGCACATGTGTATGAGCATACATCTAAAAACCAGAGGACAACATTTAGCTGTCCCCAAGTGTCATTCACCTTGGATTGTTGTTGTTGTTGTTGTTGTTGTTGTTTTATTTTGCTTTTTAAGACAGGGTCTCTAACTGGCCTGGCACTTATTAGGTAGATTAGCTGACTACTCAGTGGGTTCAGAGAGTCAAGATCTCTGCCTTCTCCACACTAAAATTCAAGTGGAAGGCACCACACCCAGTGTTATTTTTAAACGTGCCCTGTGGTTTGAGCTCAGGTCTTCATGCTTGCTAGACAAGACCGTTCTTGACTGAGCTACCTCCCCAGCCCAGTACTAACCACTTCTCTTAAATCAGAGCATGCAGCCTGGGCTGTTACCCACAGCTGTTTCTGCTGAGCCTTGCACATCAGGACTGATAGAGAGGTTTTCTTCCTGTCATTGTACACGATCCACTTGCCTACGATTCATGTGTTAAATATTGCCAATGCTCGGGTAGGGACCCGCACATGATTGTCTGTGACAGCTCTTTTATAGTCCTCCAGTGACTCCCTCTCTGCTAACCTTTGTGACGGAAGGCATTTATTTTTGGAAACTTTCCCAATGCACAAACCAATCCCATTTTAAGGTGGTAAAGTGTAGCATTGTAACAATGGCACTACTATGTTTTATGTTGTTGGTGATGTGAAAATGTTCAAGCCTGACCCTGACACCAGGGCCTTTGGGAAGGCACTGCCTTGCACAAAATACCAGACCAAATCCCAAACTCTCTGTTTACGGTTATCACGGTTCACTTCCTTAAGCCATAACTCCCATGGCATTCTTTCTCCTGCCCTGCCCTGAAGGCTGAGCTGGGAGGCCAGGGGGCTGGACTGGCTGGGATCTGTGTGTCCAAAAACATACCAGAAGGAAGCAGATGATGGGTGGGCAAAGAAACTCTCACACTTAGCGGGAACCTCTCCTGGGAGACCCTCTCCCCACTCCTAAGTGTCTCTTTTCTTGACGTCTTGCATCCGCTGTGGCTGCAGCTCCTCTAGTAAACCAACTCTTAACCTTGGTGGCAGGTTTCCCAAGGTCCCATACTGCTGCACAAGACATGACTGGGGGCCTGCCATCAGTCCTATGTGTGCAGTCCTCATGCTTTGGGTATACAAATGCACCATCAAGATGGAATGTCCCCACCAAAACTCATGTTGACATTTAATCTTCACAGATGAGATATGAAGATGAATCCTTTGACTAGTAAGTAATCAGGGTTAGATGAAGCTATGAGGATAGGGCCCCATGAGGGTATTAGTATCTTTTACAAAGATGAAAAGAGACCCAAGCTAGCAGCCTTGCTCTGTCTCTCACCATGGGATACCCACAGGACCCTGTAGAACCCTTACCATCAGGAGCTTCTCCGGATGCTGCCCTTTCCTCAGACCTGCCAGCCTCCAAACTATAAGAAATCCATTTCTTCTCTTTATAAACCACTCTGTCTACTGTATTGCGTTTTAGCTACACTGAAATGGGGGCATCTGCTTTGGTCCTTAATATAGCAGTGTGAGAAGATGCTGAGGCCTATTGGGAGGTGGTTGGGTCACTGTACCCCTTGATGGTGGGATTGAGGTAGTTCTCATGGGCCCTTGTATAGTCTCTGTGAGAGGATTGCTACTTAAAAAAAAAAGTGAACTTGACCCTTTCTCTCAGGCATCCTGTTTCATCAAATGGCCTTTTCTGTATGTGTTTCTCCCATGTCATGAAGCCGCCACTGACCTTTTAAACTTTGTAACAGTGACCTAAATAAATTCCTATTACTTGGTACATGACTCAGCCTCAGACAGTTCATTATAGCCAGTGAAAAGATACTAAAACGATATCACTTTGTCCAAGAGGCCAAGAATGGAGGACACATGAAATCAGGCTGTAGAGACTGGGAACCAGAGTGTCTTTCCCATCTTTGATGGTACGTTGTCCTGGGCAGGTTCCTGTGACTCCTTTAGTCTTGCCCTTCTTATCTCAAGCATCAGAGAGCCACACCCACTAGGAGGCACAGTGGCTAGACCTCTGAGATAGCCCTGAATGGCATCTCTCCGTGTCCACATCCGTGTGCAGTCCCTCCTTCCCATGCTAACTCAGGGGTGGCTTCACCCCTGCACTGCCTCAGCTCTACAACACACTGGGGATGCCACATCCACCTGAGTCTAATCTTTAAGGACTTCCTGTGTCTTCCTCTGCACTTTTGTGGGCCTGAGCCCCCATGTAAGAAGTTCAGATATCTCTCAGGAGTAACTCCATGAAGAAGCCATGTTGGAAGAAAGAGGCTCCACCATCCCAGAGAGAGGCGGATACAACTGTTCCAATATCTTGACTGAGCTATTCCTACTGAGACTCCAGAGAGGTAAGTCAAGCCACCCTGGATGACTATGATTAGTGAGAGACTCCAGGCAAGACCAGCAGGGGACATGTGAGCTGAGATCAACTCTGCCCTTAGGACCCTAAGAAAGACTGGCGAATGCTAGGGAGTTTGGGGCTGTCTGTCATGTGACAGAAGTCATGGGACCTAGCACAAAGTACCTATATAAGTCCCACTGTGAGGACTAGAGGTACTAAGTCCCAGGTATGAGGTCACAGGCTCTCTAGTTTCCCCTCTTTCTCCTCAGAAAATAGGCCATGTGTTCCACCCCCAATCTGCCAAAAGGCTGACTGGCCTTTGAAGTGGTGGCTACTGCACATGGGGACAGGGATGGGATGGGTAGGGGACATGAGCCTAGTCTACCCCAACCCCCTTGTAACCATAAGATGAGTTTAGGGTGCTATCTAATGCCTGGATCCATGTCCCTGGGCAGGTAGGCTAGGCCTGGTTAGGTCATGTGGTGTGGAACTCCCCCTGTTATCCCTCTGCCATTTCACCCCCTCTAAAAGCAAAAGCCAGAAACCCTCTTTATTCTCCCACGTTTTTCTTCAGGGAGTTGAAGGTACTTTTCTTACTCCATCATCATGCAGTGGATGGTGTCTGTCTCTCAATGCAGCTCCTTTCTGGACCTGAAGGTCTGCTTCTCTCCCTCAGGGTCCCGACTCCTATCCCAGCTCCTCTTGGGTTTTGAAGGGGAGGCCCTCTCCTTCTCTTCCTCTGGGGACCCCATTGTGATGTGATGCTGTATCTCCCTAAGTCACTCCCCCACTTTAAGGCCCAGCCACAGCCCCTGTGAGCTCAAGGCCCTCCCCTAATAAGACTCATCCCAGAGTCTAATCCTGTGGCAGCTCCTTCCCTGAACCTGCGGCAGGTGTTCAGGCTGATCTGACCCCGTCATACGCACAGGTAGCGGGTGCTTCTCCTGTGTGCGTACTCAGAGCGGTGCACAGGTAATCTCTCCCAGGCCCTGACTTGTGATATCCCGGGATCTTGTCTAATTCTATGGCAAAAGGCAGAAGATGAAGGAAGTAAGGGACCGAGGCTCCATAAGACGAATCAGGAAACAGGAACCCTCAACACCAGAGGTACTGGACCATTTTAAAGCTGAAGGTGGTCTCTGAGAGGTGTAGGCAGGCCCTCCCCACCCCCATCCCCAGCAGCAGATGTGAGAACTTCAGGAGGATCCTAAAGGCTACTACCTGCTTACAAACTCAATTTAATAACTGCATGGGAGAAATATTTTCAAACGTCTCTCTTTCACTCTGTCCGCCGTGCCCTTTGTTCCCCTCTCCCACATCAGTGTTGTGTGTGAGGGGGTCTGGAGCCAGCTCATCTAGATATGCAGGCCAGACAAATGTAAAACATGCTGATTTCTTCTTCTTCTTTTTTTTTTCTTTCAACAGCTAGTCCTGCCAAGCCCACTTCAAGGAAAAGGGCTGCATCATGTTAGCCCCATTTTGGGGAATGGTGGGAATGTCTTCTTTCTTTTTTTCTTTCTTTCTTCTTCTTTTTTTTTTTTTCTCTAGGTTTCCGCCTGTGGTTACCTTGCTAGGCTTCTCAGGCCCTTTGTGTCCCTCTGTCAGCTACATCTCAGCCCTTCCTGGCTCGGTTCCTCAGCACATCTGCTGTGGGCTCAGGGCCCAGGCATTGTCCATTAGCGGCTCCATACAGAGAGGCCTCCGCAGTGGCTGCACAGCTGGAGAGAGACCATACCCATGTATACACAGGCTCCCTGCCTGTCCCCCTCTACCCTGAGTGTTAGAAACTCAGGTTTCCTGTGAAATCATTGCCTTTGTAAACCAGGAACCATGCATGCAGCCGAGTTCCACAAGCCAATGCAGCCTCAAATGTTTCCTTCTCAGGAACGTCCCTGTGTGGTTGGGATGTTGAGATGTTGTTGAGAAAATATGCGCTTTGAGAAGGGGAGGAGAAAACAAGAGCTCCCTAGTCTGGGGCAAAGAGCCTTTACGGAGTGTCATTAGGAGTCCTGGCTGCTGTACACACTGGGGAACGTGTTTACAGTTGCTCCCTTGAAATGTGAGTTACAACTTTAACTTTGCCTAAGGCCTTTTCAGGATCTGAACTGGTTTCTTCGAAGGCATGGCACCACTTTACTATGCAACAGCCTGACATGACACTAAATCATTTTTTAGTTTCATCGAGTTGAGCCAGAGCCAAGGTATTCTCGGGTTGGGTTTGCACGTCAGCCTTTTAAAATAGATCTACAGTTAAAAAGAAACACACTAGAAAATACTTATCGCGTCAGTTCACTCCTGTTGTTATCCAACAATGATCTCTGTCTTCTGCAAGACACCTTAAGTTCTAGGGGCCCCAAAGGATGGCTCCAATTTCCATGCATCAGCGGCTGTTCCCCGATGCCTAGCCTGAATGCCACACGGCAGCAGGAGAGGGCCGGAAGAGGCGGCAGGCCATGGCAGAATGGGAGCCACACTTTTCCAAGGATGCCACAGTTAGGCAGCTCCACCAGGCCTAGGAAGGTACAAGAGCCTTTGTGATGAGATATTACGGTGATGCCTCAGTGAAGTTACCACCTTGCTGTGCTCCATCATCCTTCCTATGGACCCTGGATCCACTGAGGGCCAGAGTTCTCTCAGGAATCTTCCATCCTCTGCACCAAACTTTCCCTTCCCTCTTCCTTAACCCTACCATTGAAATATCTGTCTTGACTGTGGTGGATTATCCACATGCTGGCCTCCCTACCAGTGAGAAGAGGGTCCAAGGTCTTGCTCTTGAATATTCCAGACAGCTATGCTGCAGAAGCCCTCGTAGGTACTTCAAGTGGGATGCAGAGGCATAGCGTTCAGGACAAGTTCCCTGTTCGTACCCAACGCTCAGCACAGACCCCCATCTGTCTCTCATGTCTTCCTCACCACTCTTTTGGACCAGTCCCATGCTGCTGATCTGGGGCTCTCCAGCCACATTCAGTTCAGAACACAGTCCGGAGGTGAGATAAGTGTGAGGACGTCGGGTGTAGACGATGGGAATCTTCTTCTAGTTGCAATCACTTCTAGCAAGCTTCCAGAGACAATGGGACTGGGCAACCCTGAGGAAGAGGTAGGTGGCTAAGTAGAGGGTAGTGTGGTTTGCTGGCTCAGAGTGCTAGGGAAAAATGCAGTCTGTGGACAGGGCTGTGGCTTGGTAGCACAACACTTGCCTGGCATGCTCAGGACCCTGGGATTGGTTTCCTCCAGCACTAAGGAAAGGGGTGGACAGGGTGTGTGTGTGTGGAAGACGAAAGGAAGGGAGGGAGAAGGAAGGAAGGAAGAAGAAGAGGGAAAAGCTGATCTTTTTAAAAATTTTTATTTATTTTTTATTAGGTATTTATTTCATTTACATTTCCAATGCTATCCCAAAAGTCCCCCACACCCTCCCACACCCACTCCCCCACTCCCCCACTCCCACTTCTTGGCCCTGGCATTCCCCTGTATTGAGGCATATAACGTTTGCACGACCAATGGGCTTCTCTTTCCACTGATGGCCGACTAGGCTATCTTCTGCTACATATGCATCTAGAGACACAAGCTCCAGGGGTACTGGTTAGTTCATATTGTTGTTCCACCTATAGGGTTGCAGATCCCCCCAGCTCCTTGGGTACTTTCTCCAGCTCCTCCATTGGGGGCCCTGTGATCCATCCAATAGCTGACTGTGAGCATCCACTTCTGTGTTTGCTAGGCCCCGGCATAGGGAAAAGCTGATCTTGAAGGCTCCGGTATAGACTTTCCAGGAATGTCCTGAGGGCTAACTGCATGACCTGTCCCCTCTAGAGCTTCCTCCCAGGGCCTTGCTAGGCAGGGGGGTGGGATGGAGAATATGTAAGCCCCTGGCCTCTGCCCAGGCTTTGAGCATGTCTAACAAGGCCAGTGCTGGCTGCCTCCCAGCTCCCCATGAGACACCACTAGCCACCAGTGTTCCATGTTGCAAGTTACTCCCGGATCTCCCTGGGCTCTGGCCTAGCCTCTCTAGCCGGCTTGGCCAGTCTGGAAGCAATGACTGGGAAAGAAACTGCTTCTCACGGGGGTTTGGGGAGTGGGACTGGACATCCACAAACATGGCTTGCACAGGGCTGTGGCTCCTTGAGGAAGCTTAATCTGGGCGGGTGGAGGGGAAGTGACAGAGACAATGGGAGCCATTGTCTCTTCTCCCAGGAAGCTCTGCTTCACATTGCTTTCAGGGAAATTGACTCTGGGGCCGTTGGGGTCTGTTCCAAAGCTACAGCTTCATGTGATTATGTCGGCAGGCCAGGGCAATCCCACCCTTCCTTTCTCATTAACAATGCTTGCTGCGGGGTCCAGCATTGCCATGGGGGGTTCTGTGCCCTAATTCCTCAGGGGAGGAGCATGGAAGTCACAACAACAGTGCATTTCAGAGCAGAAATGGTCTGCGGGCAGGAAGACGCTTTGATGTGGTTCCTGGTCCTGATTGGGGTTGATGGCTGGGACCCTCAGTGCTCTGGAAGGTGACATAAGCTGGGCCTATTGGGGATGTAGGCTTTTGCACCTGAATCTGATGAAGTCTGATGAGGTTTAACACATGTAAACAGTAGCTTTTGTTCTGCAGGACAAAGGCCTTCCCCAACCTGAGCCCAGGCTGGGGCTCTGATGGTGGCCCTGTCCCCTCCAAGCCCCCTGTCACCTCTTGTCTCTCTCCTTGTCAAAGTTTAATTAGGACAACGAGCTTTCACGGGCTCGTTTCTCACTTCAACAACTTTCTAACACTTCCTAATGAGGGGCCAGAGTTGAAGAGCTAGGGGAGGAGAGAGAGTCGTGGGCAAGGGGATGCAGACAGACAGTTGAGGGGCTGGGAGGAAAGGGGTGGGTGTGAGTGCTGGAGATCGGAGGAGGCCAAAGGAAGCTCAAAACCACAGCGGCTCCTTGGGGAACTGTGGACTGGTCTAGAAAGAAAAGAAAAGAAAACAATTCCTAGCAGTCTTTGTTTTCTGGGTGGCCAGACAGTAATTTCCCCCAATGCTCTATGGTTCTGGAAAAGCAAGCAAGGGATGGGTCACAGGGGCTACTTCTGAACACCTTCCACTCCCGTCACTGACTCGCAAGCTTCTGCCATCCACGGCGTCCCACCGACAGAGCCACGGTGACTGGGCCAAGCCCTTAATGCTCTGCCTAACCAGACTCCACAGTTATTGTTACCTGCACTGGGCATGAGTGGGCGAGACTTCCTATGCAGAATCAAGATCATAAACTCAAGGTTTTATTCTGAACTCCAAGGAGACTCTGGCTTGGCTGGGCCCAAAGGATGTAAAAAGCAGAGGGTGGTGAGAATAAGATCCGTGCACCTCTTTGTCTACATCAGTCAGGGCAGGGCAGGGGAGGGTGTTCTGCAGTAACAAGCAGCTATAGCAGAGATGTGGAAAGCCCCAATAGTTTATTTATTCTGCTGTCCATGGTGGGTCAACTAGCTCTCTATGTCCTCTCCTCGTGGTCCACAGTGGGTAGAACCATACCACACTATTGATATCACTCCCCATGCTTTGATAGAGGGAGAGAGTTGGTGACACTCTACTGGCTCTTGAAATGCTCTCATCGAGGTGACACATAAATGGTTTGGGTCCCTTTCATTAGCCAAGAATTTGCATATACTTAGTTAACTTTCAGCAAGGAGAGATAAACAATTCTGTCCTGATTCTTAAAGCTAGAACCAGAACTATTTGGACTGTACTAATACTAGTGACTAGTGCTAATGAGCTGTTTGTAAGCTAATGCTGTGTAACAAATAGCCCCACAGTGCAGAGGCAGAAAACCTTAACCATTTCTTGTCTCACTCAGGACTTCGGCAGAAGCTTAGATCTTGAGAAAGCTCATGCTTTCTCGTGAAGTTGAACACAAGATGTGGCCAGGGCTGTGGGCATTAGAAGGCTTGACTAGGGCTGGGTAGGCTGCTTCCAAGAAGACGTACCCACAGGGCTATTGGCAGGAGGCTTCAAAATTCCTTACTGTGTGGGGGTTTGTCTACTGTGGAGCCTGAAGGTATTCATGATGTAGCAGTTGCTATTTTCCAGAGGGAGGAGGGAGAAAGAGGGTGAGGCAGACACTAGCTTCGGAAATTTACCACTGCAGGGTGTGGCCTGTTAGAACCAGGATCTCTTCCTGGTAGACTGAACCCTGCCCTTTGTGTAGAAGGTGAAGAAAATTTTAGCTGAACTCCTCAGAAGCTAAATACATACCAACTTGTCAGTTCTGTGCTACAGCAAGCTGACAAGCCACTATCCTGTAACCTCAGATTGTGGATGACACTTGAGGGCTCAAGAGCTTCTGACCACCCTGGCACAACTGGGATGGAGGTGTTAACCAATGTGGCCGGCAACGGAGGGGGCATCACAGAAGCCCTGAGAGACAGCTCCATAGGAAGATGGCCCAAATGAAGCGATGGAGTCTCAGGGAGAAGAGCCCACCCAGCTGCTGTGGAAGAGTCTCTGCTGGAGGTGGTGGGGTGGTGTTTATTAAATTTAAAAACTGGCACTGCATTGGTTCTCAACTTTCCTCAGGGTGCAACCCTTTAGTTCAGTTCTTCAAGTTGTGGTGACTCCCCCCAGACACAAAATTATTTTTGTTACTACTTCGTAACTGTCCTTTCACCACTGTTATGAATCGTGATGTAAATATCTGATTTGCCGGATATCTGATATGTGTCTGAGAACCACTCCTTTGGTCCGTTAGAAAAGTTGTCAGTGCTGAGGTATCTAATTAACGGAGTTTGAGTTCTACTCCCATCCCCAAAGGAAAGAAAATTGGAAAGGAAGGGAGGGGAAAGAAACAAGAAGAAGAAAACACAAGTTGTCCAGGGAGAGTGTGGTCTGTTTTCAATTTCAATGCCAGTATTTGTAGAACGAGGGATGGGGGAGATGTCTGGGCAGCTGAGTCTGAAGGCATCTCCCAGGATGTGAGCATCTGCATATAAGGAGAAGAGGGCAGCACTGCCCCAAACAGGCAGGGTACACAGAAGGTGTGATCTCTTGTTGGGAGAAGTTTGAGGATGCTGGGCAAAGAGTGGTGGATTCCCTCAAATGGCCTTGTTACTTTTCAATCAAGAATGAGAAATCAATAACAATAATAATAATGACAATGAGGATGACGACAACGATGATGACGATGGAGATAAAATTTTAAAAAGAGCATGTGGACCTTTGGCCAAAGTAGATGGGTTTCTGTGACTTAGTGGATCCAATCAGGTGCTGCCGGCAGCATTACCTTATGGGGCTGAGACAGGCAGAGGAGTCTGGAGGCAGCTTGGCTCCTAGGAAGCCTCCTTTGTCCCTTCTCTGTGCATACATGGGTGAAAGCCTTACAGGAGTGGATGGCTCAGCCACACCCCTCACTCTGAGTGGGCAGTGGGTTACCCCATAAGCACCTGTCCAGCGCCTGTTCACAGCGGACCAGCTCCTTCCTTAGGAGCTAGTTCGCTCCACCCCATCCTCCGTTGCTCTAACACGTTACCACTTAACCCCTCCCCTTCCGTAGCATATTCTATCTTATCGCGGGGCCAAAAACAACAGAGTCAAACAAAAGCCTACCTCTGAAACCAAAAACCAAAAATACGGAGCCCTTCTTTTCAAGGTGTTTATTCAGTGTTTTGTGACATCTACGGAAAGCTGATTCACTTCATGAGGAGCTATTAGAATGTGAATGAAATGCAGACTAGATAGACTGACTGTAGTGTCCACACAAAGGAAAGCGCACACAGTGAAGGGCGCGAGTCTAACCTCGGACAAGTGAGGACTGCAGATGCTAGTCTCATGGAGAGAGACGCCATCCAGAGAAGAATGTATAAGTTATGACCCCCATTTAAGTCAGGTTTAAGTCAGGACTCTAGTGTCCTTGTGGGGGTGCTCACAGGAAGGGGCTGAGAGCCTTTAGGAGATGAAACCCGTCTCACCCTTGATCTTGGTGTTGGTCACAGGACAAGGCAAACAGCAGACTGTGTGAGGATACCAGAGATGTAGCTCCGTGGTAGAGTGCTCGCCTAGCATGCCCAGGACCCTACGTTCAAGCCCCAGCCCTGGCAAAGAGAACCCAGGAAAACGCTTGAGAGATGTGTTCACTTTATATCATACCATGACTACCGAGGAAAATGAAACCAACCCCAGTGGCTTCGCTCATAGGCCCTGCATCTTTCTGGAGCGTTCAAAGACATTTCCCATTAGCAATGAAGAATTGACCATCTCTCCTCCCAAACAAACGAAAATAGTACACATGTCACATTCGTCCTGGATTTTGAGTCTTTCCAGGAAGAAGTAGTTTTGGGGGAGGTGGCATTCCGTTCTAGAACCTTCTCTCTCGGAGGAGGGATCCCTGCCCCTTCCCCCGCACTGAGGTCTGAACAGCAGCAGTTTCAGCTCTCAAATATCCCGGCATGGAGTTCTCATTACAGTCTGGCTTCAGGAAGTGAATAGCTAAGCTCCTGACCTAGGTGAAAGGTGGTGAGAACAGCTTCTAACCAGTTTTTATTTTATTATTCATTTATTCATTTATTCATTTATTTATTTATTTATTTATTTATTTATATTTTAAGTTTTGGAAAGATCTCCCTCAGTCACCTCTCAGTTATTAGGTATGTTCAAAAACTGCCTAATTATATATTTGAACAAGAAGCCCAAGAAAAGAAACTTAAAAAAAAATGTTGTTTCAGTCTTCTGGATAAATAAAAATAAACGTGTGGGTCTGAGCTTTAAATAAGGATAGTTTATATTTTTAAATGTCTAATTATATATCAGTTTGAGCAATTTCTGCACATCGTGGTAAAAATAATAATAATCAGCGTACATGATCCCCTGAAAGACATAAATATACGGATACATACAAAACATGCCTTTCTTCTAGTTTTGCCTCGAGTCCTAGTCAATAGAACCGCTGTTTCTTCACGAGCGTTTGTAGCTGGTGCGAATGTTCTAGGTAAAAAGCTTTGTGAGAGAGGTCATTGAATGGCAGTAAACTTCAAGAGCCAGAAATGTTTTCTTTTTCTGATGCTTTTGATAATAATCTTTTACCCTCGCCCTCCCCACCTCCACTTCTACCCCAGACAGCATTTCTTCCATCAGGATGGGTAAAAAGTGGATCCCTTCCTGGTTTCTCATTGTTCCTATAACATCTATGCCACGCCCACAAGCCCAGAGAACGCCCCCATGAGAAGCGCTGCTGCCAGGCGTCCCTTCCCTCTGCTGCCAGGCTCTGTGATATCGGATATGACATGAAAACTAAGAGAGCGGGGGGGGGGGGGGGGGGGGCAGAAACACTGGGAAACTAAATCTGTATATTTTATTTCAAAGGGAAAACTCTTCATTAATGTCCCTCTCTGGCCTCATGAGACATGCTGTACACGGGTATACTTTTTTTTAATCAAGGAAATTAAACTTGCTTTAGGGTGGGATGAAGCGGCTGAAATGCCTCTTGCCAGAGAGATCAGCTTAAATGAATGAAAACGCACTTGCCGAGTGAAATCTGACACCACACAGGAAATGATGAATGGGCAGCCCCTCCCCTCCCCCCCACATCATTTTAGGGAGTGCTCTGCAGGCAGCACCCTTCGCCCTAGTTCAGAAGCAAGCAATGCACTTTCAAATGGTGAGCCAGGCGTGGGTGCTGGGACACGGGAGTGAAGGATACAAGCCTCAAAAGCGGCTTGGATTTCGGTCCCTCTTAAGGTGTATTGTGTATTTATACTCACTAAAATCTTTTAAAACTCTTAATAGTAGTCATAGTTCAGTAGGAGTGCTCTTCCTACGTTTCTGGCTAACATATTTATGGCTTTGTTCTCCCAAATAACCATGGAAGATTGTGTGAGAACCAACTGGTTGGCTATTCATTACTTGATTGATTTGTGTTGGGAGGCCAGGCTTTGCTTATGCTTGGCAAGATGTAGCTACCCCTGAGCTGTATCCCAGCCCTTGATTTATTTTCAGTCTCCACATGTGATGAATAATATTAAAATTAGCACAAGGACGCATTCTAGTTTGTCTGTTTGTCAGCTGGCATAGGGAAAAGCCTATGTGCTTATAAACAGGTTTAGATGCATGTTCAAAACTGGGCATTTTATTGGCTATATCAAATCTCTCATTATATAGGCAAATGGCTGTCATTATGATATCTCTTTTTAAGTTGTCTGTTCAGGAATCTTCAGAACTTGCTGGAAAAATAATTATTCAGGCCTTGCTCTGTGGCTGTCTCAACACCTGCTTGTGTCTGGCTCCATCCAGGGCACTGTTGGACACTTGAAGGTCTGAGAGAGTGGTGAGAGAGAGGGCCTAAGTTGATGATGTGGACAGAATACTACCCACTTCCATTCAGATACCATGCAGCCTGAAGGTCCTTTCCAGCAATGGCCTAAGGTTATATTAAGACTAACATAAGCAAAACTGGGGTATTATCTTCAAAAAGTTATATTGTGATTGAAGCCAAATCTATCTTGGAATGCTGCCTGCTTGTCCTGCTGGCCTTTCATAAAGGCAGGCCACGGTCATGGTTGGTTACACATCGCCCTGAGCTTTCCACCCAGCTTTGACTCTTATCTCTAAGGTTCACTGCTGAACCCTTGGCTTGTTCCCTTTCGGTGAGTCCTCAGAAGAATGGAGACAAAGCTTTCTTCCGGAACGTGAATGTTCCGAAACACAGACAGGACGCTGGGCTTCTCTGCTTCCAAGAGAAGTGTCCTCAAGCCTGAGCTGATCCCGAACGCACGGAGTAGCTGCCTCTCACACAGCTGACATACAGTCTTATCAGATAACTGCTCTAGAGAGTGGGAGACTGCTGGGATGGGAGGGAAGACTCCAGACCTGCTGTCTCTGAGCCCTTGATCCTCCCTTCTGTGCCCTAAGTGCTGTACCACAGTGCATTGTATCAGCATGGTCCTTCTCCATGGCTGTACAGCAGCTTCTCCTTTGTCCACTCCCTGCTTCAGGGACCAGGGGCTGATGAAAGTGGGCCAAACACAGCCAGGAGGCAGCAGCATCAGGTGGCCCGTCCTTCCAAAGACAGGACAGCCTTGGGTTCTCAGAGCCCCCTCTCCACTGTGACTGCCCTGGATAACGTGTTCCAGGTGTTCGACCTCAGAACAAAGAGGCTTTTCTCTGTTGCCTGAGAATGGAGCGTCCTTGCTGGTTGCATAAGGGTTTCTCGAGATGGTAATATTTGGTTACAGTAAGATCTGTTATTTCACAGGAAACCCAGCAGAGGTGCCTGTAATTTGATTCATGTAGTAACTGGGAAAACTGGAAGGCAGGGAACAGGGGTGGGAGTCTTGGGAGATGGAGACCTGAGTTCAACCCCCTGGACTTGCAGGACAGCCGGAAGCTTCCTGGTACCTCTGACAGTCAGAGTCAACTGTGCAAGCTGTACGGGTGCTACTCAAAGTTTAACACCCCAAACAGTTCCCATCACCCTCAGGAGTGCATCTGCTATTGACTTTCTAGTGATTACTAACTGTACAGCCCACTGTTACCCAAGGGATGGAACCCACTGTTTAAGAACACCAATAGCAAGGCTGGAGAAACGGCCTGATGATTAAGAACTCTTACTTCTCCAGCAGGATCAGGGTTCAGCTTCCAGCACCTACTAACTCTAGTTCCTGAGCATCCAACACCCTTTGATATCCAATGGCACCTGCACACACATGGTTTGTATAAATGCACAGAGGCACACGTGCATAAATAAAAATAATAAATAAAAATTTCATAATGAAGGTCAGAGGTAAATTGTTGTATACTTTCTGGGGAATTGCTCGGGTATTTCAACACTGGGAAAGCATCCTCTTATAACGTATATATGAAGGTTTAAAAAACTATCTGAAGGTTTTCCTAAAGATATCCTATGAATTCCCATCTTTCCGGGGAATTCTGTTTACATGTCAGTTCAATAAATCAAATACATTTGGAAATTAGTATAAATTACTAAAGATTCATGACAACATGCACAGAATTAAGAAATCAACTAATGATGTATATAAATGGTATAAAATCAAATTTATTAGAATACACTTCATCCAGGATCAAAATTGTTAAACACACACACACACACACACACACACACACACACACACACATATGAGTGAGTGATTAGGTAAGATCACATAGATCTGATAGTGCATGTCCTTCGGCTCCTTTGGAAAGTTGTCTCTTCAGTGTTTTGGGGACACAGCAAGGTAGTTGCATATACAAGCTCACAGCAATTATGGCAGCAGGCACAAGACCTTCAGAAGCTCAAGCCAGACAAAAGCACAGCATAGAGGGAGGCAGGCAGGCAGAGAATTCCACCAGTGGCCGATGAGCTACAGGCATTTGACAGCTACAGAAAAAGGGAAAAGCATTTTTCTTAATGATCTGACCCCTGGTAGGCTAACCAATGCTAGGTCAGGCTCCATTCCCAAGACTAGTTGGGCAATGCAAACTAGTCTCCAAGGGGGGAAAAGAAGGAGAAAACTCAAGTTCAAAGTTGGATAGGAAGGAACAGTCATGCAGGTGGGGCTGTAGTGAATGTGTTCAAGGTACGGTATAATTCTCAAAGAATTAAGATATTGTTTAAAAAAATAGCTGTTTCTTTTTACCAGACCAGGCAGCCAAACATGGAAGGTAAATGATTTATTTATTTTAGTTTCCTATGTAGGGGGTGTCTGGGCTCAGTTTGTCCAGTGCAGAATGAGGACAGCATCAGAAGGACTTAAAACCATCTAAGTGACAGGTATTATGGGAAGTGAGAGTTCTATGATGGTCTCTGTCCATCCATTGAGGACCTGGGCTGCTGAGTGATAGCTTTACAGATGGGGTACAAGTTAGGGTTAGAGACAGCATACAAGGAGACTCAGAGATGGTATATAAATTGCAAACATGGCAACTTCCCGATGCACAGTCCCAGACTCCTAAGAAGTGCTCAGAAAGGCTCCTAGCTCGTGAAAGGAATGGGATAACTGATGAATTTCCATCACCAGGCAATAACATGTCTTTCAGCTGCTTCTGTGAAGAGACAAATGCATGGTGTGGCTTGTCAGAGACTCTACACTGAGTGGACATCTTGACTTTATGTATTTTATAAGTCAGCATTATAAACAGCCCTAAAGATCCTGAGATCATCTAGAAGAGTCCAGCTCCCCCATCACATGCAGATTGCGCACGCGCGCACACACACACACACACACACACACACACACACACACACACACACACACACACCTGATCATTCCCTAGCTCCACCATAGGGAAGCATGCAGGTACATATGATCCTAGAAACCTGCTGGCTATGGTTAATTATACCTCATTAGCCCTGTCCGCCTGCTGCTTTCCTTACCCCACGGTTTCTTGGATGGAAAATAAGAGAGCTTTTTATTTTAGGTTGCAGTGGGGGGAGGAGGGAGAAGAATCACATTGCTAATTTCTCTGAGATGCATGAGGGTGGAATGACAGATAGAGCTGGAAACCAGGAATCACTTTCCTTAAGATACAGCATAAAAGCCATTCTTTAAATGGCTCAGATCTGCACTACGGAACTCAAAAGTCCTAATTAAAAACAGAAAACTAGAAGGTGGAGGATGAGGGGGAACAAAAGATCACATGGCTAGTGGCCCAGGGTTGATATTTCTCAGGGGCCCACATGGATTGTAGTTCCTTTAAAGCACTGTAGAGCCCTATGACCTGAGTGTTTGTCCCTCCAGAGTGGCAGTGGTCAGTGTGAGCCAGAAAGAAAATGTGCCCCTTCTGTTGGTTTGCCCGGTCTGTTTCTCACTGACCTGGTCTGAGACTGCAGACAAATGAGCTCCACAATTCTCATGTTTAGGTGAAGTAAGAGGGTGATGTTGCTCTTTCAAAGCTTTAGCGTCATCTAACTAGAATGATATGGAAATGCACTTTTATAATTCTTTTGATTCTTTATTATTTCCCACTAGGGAGCATCAGGAACTATATACTACTTTGAATCCTAATGACCAAGCCACAGTGATGAGTGTCGTTTGGAAGGCAGGGTGGACAGGTACCTGCTGGCAACACTGGAAACTGTGCTATCACTTTGAGAAAGGTACTCAGTGATTGTGACTCGGACATACATACATTTGGAGTTTTGAACTTATTTTACAACAAAGGAGAGAGCTAGACTTCAGATCAAGGCAGGCTGAGGACACAGCAAGTGCTTGGTCCTATTCCATGAGCTGTCGTGAATCACCGTGCTTCAAAAACAACCCAAGACCTACGCCTTCTGCCGTGTGTACTGCCATGCTTTCTAGAAGACGAGAAGAGGGGAAACAGGTCTCAGGAAGAGGAAGCATGCCATGTGATATTCCACTTAGGAAAAAGAAGACAAGAGAGGAGACACCCCTGGAGAAAGAGTGAAAGTGCTTGGCTAGAGTTTCGATCATGAGAACCCACACAGAGATGGATGTGGTGGATCTGTAATCCCAGGAGCCTGGAGTGACAGCTCAGTCGCTGAGAGCACTAAGTGCTCTTCCCAAGGACCAGGGTTCTATCCCCAGCTCCCATATGTGGTCTGTAACTCTAGTCCTAGAGAATCTAATACGTACTACATACACACACAGATACATAGACACAGACGAGAGAGAGAGAGAGAGAGAGAGAGAGAGAGAGAGAGAGAGAGAGAGAGAGCACAAACATACTTATATACTTGCAGGCAAAATACCCATATGCACAAAGTAATATTTAAAGAAATAAAAAAATAAGGTAGAAAATGTGTGATCTTCACACATGCACACCTACACTCACGCATGGACACACATGCACACCCCCAAACACTAAAAAGCAGGAGACACATACTATATCTGTCAAGGACTTCATTATAAATTTCCTAAAGCAGATCATGTAAGAATGCAGAAGCAGAAAGCAGTAAACATGTCAAATTTATACAGCATGCTGTCAAGCAGTTAAAGAGCATCCACATGCTAGCCATGGAGAAAGCAGCCATGGAAGTCTTAAGAGAGGAAACTACGAAACTAGATGGGCATTGTGAGCTCGGTTGTTCACAGATACCTCACGGAGCATGCACCAATACGAGCAGTTGGGGTAAAGCAAGGGAGTGCTGGGCAGTTACTTGTATTCATTATTATTTACCATTTATATTTTGAAAATTTAAGAAAAATTCCTAAGATTATCCAAGGTTTGGTTAACAGTTCTCTTTAGTTGAAGGTTGCATTAAAAGAGTAACTCACCATAAATCTCCAGGTCAAGAAACAAAAGGCACAGGCTGGCAAAGTTGGCATGCCCTCCATTACAAATGATACGGTTTTCAGCACCTGATTAAAGGTTCACTCAAATCGAAGGTATCCAAGTGGTCTCGCAGCAGCCACGCGCCAGCCATCGCAGAGCCCGGGGCAGTGTGGCTTTCTCAGTGGTGAAGCTGGCTGACCTGTCTGCCACCTTGCTCATCTGAAGAATGGCAAGAGGACCAGTTTTCTTTTTGTGAGGGACTGAAGATGTGTATTTCACCCTTGCCTGTGGAGCTTAGGGATGCTGAGACAGTGGCCAGTCACCTGCTGTGTTCCTGCCCAGCTTGCCTCGCCTTGAGAGCCCATTCTCTCATTTAAACTAAGTCTAAAACTCCAAGTGTATATGTCTTTGTCCATTTAAAAGGCATCGATAAGCATCAAGATGTTGATTTCTGGAGCCTGGGTGTGTGTGTGTGTGTGTGTGTGTGTGTGTGTGTGTGTGGAAGTGATGGTCAGAAAGAAACTTTCTGAGAGGAGACATCACTGGAGGAAAGTTGTTAACTGCTAAATTGAAAGCTATATCATTTGCTGATGAATCATGGGATTAAACGTTACAAAATTCTAGTGAGGGTCTTGAATTGAACCTTACCACCTGATCAAAGGTCACCAGTGTAGTCATTTCAGAATTCCTATTGTCTTTCTGAGATAGTCACTCAAGTCCCACCTCTCCCTCCTCCCCTGTTGCTCTGTAAAGGCTGAGAAGCAGACGTCTCACTCCAATGGCTCCAAATACTCCAATGGTTCCTACTACCCCTGAACACCCCTTCCATTCTTTACTGCTCCCTTGGTGCCAAGCAGCATCCCTGAGCTGCTGGGACTCTGCATCTGACCTCAACTCATCTCAATTGCAAAAAGAATCCTGTTTAAGTCACTAGATCCATATGACTTTGGGACAATATGCAGCAATGACCTTTGACCTTATGATGATGGCCTAAGTATGGTTCAGCCAAGGCGAGGCAGTACAAGGTACCCTGTCCTGATCTGAAGGCCACTTGGTCCCTCACAAGATTCAACTGAAAAGATGAAGACAATGTGCTGTTCATGGTGTGGACCACCCACCACCAGGTATTGACAGACCTCAACAAGGCAATGCTTTGAAAGCCACTCTCCTACAAGCCATCAACATTGTCCAGGCCCAGCTTTGACCCAGTTCTGCAGACCTATCTAAAACAGCTGTAAGGCTCAGGGCTTCTGCATGGTCTTGATTATCCTCACGAGGGCCAAAACCTTTGTTCTTTGAAAGTGGGTTTCATGTTAGTAAAATGCTAAACCATACATCCCTGGGGAAAATAATCATAATAGGTGCCACTATTTTTATTTGACAAAAATCTTGTGACCACATACAAAGCACTCTGGGAATGAGCTTCGTTTGGGAGCAATTCTAAGAATATTCCACAGCTGGAGCATGAGATATGACGTGAAGCCCTTCTAAGAGTGGCCTGGAAAAACAGCCCCTGGGGAAAGGCACCAGTGTGGGGTGGGATAGGGGGAAGATCTGTCTGTTTTAGAGATGGTGTCTTATGTGTCCCAAAACAGCTGCATCTGAGTGATAACCACTAACTCCGTGGGCATCCTAGGATGTGGCCTCGCCCATTGACTGAACGGTGTGCGTTTTAGCAGCTTCCAGGTTCAAGAATCAATTATTTAATGACTCCCATAAATGGTTGCATTTCCCCAGCCGGGGAGCAGAGCACTGAACTGTGTGAATTATCTTCTACTCTCCCTGAAAACACTATACCTGGTTTACGAGTAACCAACGTGGCTTTAGAGTTCTGTTTGTTTGCCGTTGGTCGTTGATTCTTCAGGGATATGCGCTCTAATGTCCAGACCCTCTGGTATCACATTCATATTAGCCCTCCTCTTAGTCTCCCATACTTTATAGCAAAGAAACAAGAGCAGGCCAACTTGGTGACTCTGTTTTATTATTATTATTTTGGAGGGGGCGGGTTGAGACAGGGTTTCTCTGTATAACCCTGGCTGTCCTGGAACTCACTTTGAGTGAGTTAGTTAACCCAGGCTGGCCTCAAACTCAGAAATCTGTCTGCCTCTGCCTCCCGAGTGCTGGGATTAAAGGCGTGCACCACCACACCCGGCTCTGTTTTCTTTATTTTTAATTTAATTTTTTTTTTAGTGAATGTAACATTTAATGCTAAAATAAGGCAGTTTTGCTGCCAACTTGAAAAGAATAAAACAGTACCATTCTTTTTTCGACCCATTAAAACACTTTGTTTTCAAAAAGTCAGTCGTTGCTCAGTGGTCAGCAGGAATATGAAGGACATTCTAGAAGAGTGGCAGGATACCTCGTCTAACTCTCCAAGGCTAGGTAAATATCAAACAGGCGCTGCTGGTGTCGAGCTGCAGCTCGGTGTCTCAGAGGGAATGACCATAAGCTTCCATCTTGGCTGTATTTATGGATAACATTCACATTGGTCAAGGAGGACCTTAGTTTGGTAAAGCCTTTCCTTCAAAAATGTAAAGCGAGACTATGGGGAAGAGGCAAGGGGCAGGGGTGCCACTCAGTGGTAGAGCACTCAGTTAGGATGTTCAGAGTTCTGTGCTCAGTCTTTAGTGTTGAGAAAAAGATGGAGAGGAGAGGGAGTCTCAAGTCGTGACATCAGAAACAAAAGAATCCAGCTGAAACTCGGAGGATGTATGCTCTCAAAAAAGCTCTCAAAAACTCCGGGGGCCAGAGTGAAACAGGCAGGGTGGAAGATAGACAGGGCGGGAGATTCCAACTGGGGAAGGGCTGACTGCTTCCCTCCTGAGTGCTGATTGTTATCTGCCCTGATTATTACCTGGTTTAGAACGCAAAAGCCAAATGTGCTCACACCTCCGAGAATAACATTAATCCCCTCTACAGAAATCCTCGTGGGCTCCTCGGCTCCAGGAGAATTTCACTTTCCTCTTTATCTCTGCCTTCCATCTGGGCTGTCAGGCCTGTCACATACCTGCAGCCTACAGCCTGGAAATCAGGGACTTTGATGTTCTAAAAGACGCTTTATCTGGGGTAATTTTCGCCAATTCTTACGTTATTGTGTAGGGTACCGAGAGACTCGGAGAATGAGCAATGGCTTTGTCCCCTAAGATCAGAGCAATTTGCAAGCTTTACCGAGGGACAAGGTCTCATAAAGGGACTTTTGAGCTGAAGTCTGTCAACAGCACTGTGAACTGGCACTACATCAGCTCAAGCCTCAGTGGGCAGAGAGAAAGGCCGTGGGCACATGGAATTCCTCCTCGTCGGAGCAGAGACCCTTCAGTTTATTACTGGCTTAATACCGGGATTGGCTTTTTAATTAAAAAGGCAATTCATACAGGTAGGAGGGGAGGGTGAACTATACATGGAAAGCAACTCTTCCTCCCATCCAGTTCCTAGCTGACTTCCCTGCTCCAGTGGGGCTCCTCTTGCCCAAATGGATCCAGACATGAGTATTTCAGGAGTTCACTTAAGCACGAGCCCTCCCTACCTTCTAGCAAGCGAGTGGGCACAGCCCATCCTGCCTCCCACTGGACCCACAAAGTTATGAATTTAGGAGGTCAACCCTTAACGAGGGTAATGGCAGAATCTTACATATTCCTGTTTCTCATAGGATGCTTTGCTTGACACTTGGACATACAGTTTTTGTCCTCTCAGTGGTCATATGAGGTGGGTTCAGCTAGTAAGTTTCTTTTGTGCCAGTATTGTCAGTTTGAAGGAGGTCAACCCAAAATTCAGAGTCTGAAAGTTGTCTGTGACCACTATGAAGCCTGTCACCCTAGAGCCACCTCAGTTTTTAAAATTATCACACATTTCAGCATAGTACATGAGCCCTAAATACTTGAACCCGCCCACAAACCTGACTTTAAGCCAGACCGTGGCAAACCTACAGTGGTTCAGCTTCATAAAAATCATGAAAAACTTCTCTATGGAAGAATATCCAAGCAAACTTCACTACTTTTTTTCTTTTATTCATTCCTCTTATGCAGGGGGGGATCCTGTTTCCTGTGGACTCTATCATCTGCATCTACCATAATTTCATGAAGTTTCCTAACTGGTAGGCGTCTGGCTCTTGTCAGGATCTCCTTCTATGTGTCTTTGTGTGCTACAAAAAGGCAAAGCCCTGGAGAAACACAGTTAAGGGAGAGAGACCAACAAAGTAGCCTCCCAGGTTCTATCAGACACACCTCCTGAATTGTCCTGTTTCTTCCAGGAATAAACACTTCTCCTTGTCACTGCCAGTCTGAAAGATTAAAGACACTAGATGAGGCTCACACAGCTATGACCGAGCATGGGCTGCCATGGCCACTTCATTTTTCTGAAAGCAGCCTGGCTTCTGTTACTTGTTTACCTGCGCTTAGCTTATCGAAGCTCAACAGATCACTACATGTTATGGAAATCAGATTTTTCCTGTGCCATCTGCCAGATTGTGACTTGCTTTTCTCCCCAGATGGTGACTTACATCTTTTACTTCGTATGTGATTATATTATTTCTGCTTGGAAATGCAATTATATGATCAGATTTATAATTCTTACTGAAACAGGATATTGTCAAAAACACTCAAGAGGTTCCCAGTGTTCTAGACCTTTATCTCCTACCTTGTCAGTTCCCTTGCTTGTAGGCATTCAGCTCTCGAAACCATTTACAAAGTCTTGGTTAAATGGAGGAAGCTAAAGACCACATTATTATTACTACTATTATTATTTAATATGTTGCAGATTGTTACTCAAAGGTCCCAATTCCAGGTCTGAATAATCTACCTTTTTATTATTTATTTCAGTATTCTAGACTGTTCTACAACTGAGCTGTAATCTGTGGCTGCCTGTTGTTTGTCTGGCATGTTTTTGTACTCACTACACAAGGTTCCATTCATATTTGTTGATACATGAAAACAAAACTGTAGCTTCCACTGTGCTAAATGTGATAAGGCCAGACCTGTCTTGTGGACCTTGAATTGTTTTCAGTTTTCCTGGCCTTCCCCCACCCCCTGCTGTGAACTTTCTCATTACCTTGTATCCTTGTGTATTATCCTTTATTTGTTTTAAATCCACTTGATACAAGCTAGAGTCACCTGGGAAATGGAGCCTTAGTTGAGGAGTCACCTCTATGAGATTGACCCATGAACAATCCTGGGCTGAGCAAGCCATGGAGAGCAAGCCAGAAGCAGTGTTTATCACACAACAGAAAAATAACTAGGACAGAAATTGGACCTGGGAGTGAAGTGCTCGTGTGAAAGACTTGACAAGGTTTTGGGGAGGACTGTGGAAGCATTTTGGAACTGCTGCCTGGAAAAGCCACTGATGCTCAGATCTTAGCAAGATGTTACGGGGAGTTTGGGTGATAGGAAAATTGAGAGAGTTGCAGAAGATGGAGGCCTGGCTTGAGAAGTTTGAGGGAGAAGGACATTTATGTGGTATTTTGGGCTAAGAATCAATAGAAATGTAACCTTTCCTTACTAGGGCAATTGCAATGGGTTAGTTGGTGCTGAAAACAAAATCAGCTGTTTTTAATAAGAAACCAGTAGCTTTGAGATGAACTCTCCTGGGAATATTTCTTCAGTGTCGGCACACAGGAGCTGTGGTCCAGTTGTATCTCAAGCTGGAAACCAAAACTGGCAGTGTGTCAGAGTCCCCCCACGTGGTACTGATTTTGAAGGTATAAAGGGATCATGGTGAGGCTAGGAAGAGGTCATTGATGGAGGGGAGGTCTCAGTTATTGTGAAGAACTTAGATGAGTAGAAATGCCAGGACAATGTGAATACTGATAACAGAGCCAGCCTGGGTCTAGGAGACAAGCTGCATGAGCTATAGATGTTAGAATAGAGAAGCGAGCCTCCTTAAGTCCTTTGGAGCCCAGAAGACCATGACGGAGTTCCAGATGTCAGACATGGAGCTACAAGACTTGAAGCTACTTTGGTTTTCCTTAAGTGTAATTATTATTATGTCTTGGTTCTGTTCTCTTGGAATAAGAAGTCATGTAACACAGTTAAGAGACTGAATTTCAAAGAGATACTAGTTTTAAAGTGATTTAAAAATTTAAGAGTCCATGGGACTTTTAAAAGTTGAACTTTGTTTTATATTATGATGTTACCATGAGATCCCAAGGGTAAACAAGAAAAGAAAGGTTATGGTTTAATAGTATCGTGTTTTGTGAAAAATTGAAAGGGGAGTCTATTGTGCTGGTTATTATTATTATTATTTTTGAACATGACAGAAATGAAGTCACTTGTTTAGAGGCAAAGAACTTTCTTCAAGAAATGGCCTCCATCAGAATGGTCTGTGTGGAAGTCTGTGGGCGCATTTTCTTGAGTAGTCGTTAATGCAGAAGGTACGAGTTCACTGTGGACAGTGCTGTACCTGGGCAGCTGACCCTGGGCTGTGTAAAAACGCAAGCTGGAACAAACCACGAGGAGAAGCAGCATCTTCTGCAGTCTTTGTTCCAGTTCTTGACTCTGGGTTCTTCCCTTGGGCTCAGTTCCCTTGAAAATGGACTGTAAAGTGTAAATAAATAAATTCTTTTCTCTCCAAGTCGGTTTTGGTCAGTGTTTTACCACAGCAAGAGAAAAATAGCTAGAATGAACTATTCAGTTCAAAATATGAAACAGATCCTGTTATTATTTTTGTTAACCTTGCTGATTAAGGAACTTTGTCATCATTACAGCATTGAGTCACATTACCCAACATTTCCACACAGTAGCTCTTTTTGTATGTCACTGGTTTCACTCATGGAGTGCATTTATGGGAGACTTCCATATTTCTTATTCAGCATGGTGCCAGATAGTATCTTTCCTTTTAAGAAGTATTCTTTTGCACTATATGTATTTAAATGTATGTTAATTAATTCATTGATAATTTCTATGATGTATTTTGATCCCATTCACCTCTTTCTACTCTCCTTAACCTCTCCCAGATCCACTGCTACCTACCAACTTCACATCCTAGTTATTTATTTACTTAAAGTTTGTAACCCATTGACTCCAATTTTTGTTGCTCATATACTTCTGGGTGTGGGCCCACTCACTGGAGCATGGTTGACTACCAGGAGCCACATCCTTAAGGGAACCTGACTCTCTGTCCAGAATCCACCAATTGTCAAAGCGTCTCAGTTAGGATTCAGGGCCCACTGTATGCTAGGATGCTGATCATCTTGATCTTATGCAGTCCTGGTGAAGGAAACCATATCTGCTGTGAGCTAATGAATGCTATGGTCCAGTCATGCCCAGAAAATACTGTTCTGCTTAGCTCTTCTCCAACCTTTGTGTCTTACAATCTTTTTGCTTCCTCTTCTGAGATGGTCCCAGGGAATGGGTGGGTGACATATCCCATTTGTGAATGAACATATTCTCTGTACTTTGAAGATTTGTGAGTTTCTGTGTAAACCACCATTTACTGGACAAAGATAGGTCTCTAATAAGGGATGTATGCTACATTAATCTATGGATAGAAATAGACATTTTTAGAGGGCAGTTTGATACTATGTCCATTTGGTTAGCATCGACAGTAGTTGTTTGGGGTCTGTGAAATCCCCAACCATGGTTTCTTGGCCAGATTTTCACTACTAGGCATGTCTCCCCCATGTGGAGTGGGTCTTCACTTCAATCAGAAAGTGGTTTGTTACCTCCATGATATTTGTACCACTATTGCACCCATGGATATATCTTATCATGCCAGTCACTGCTGAAGCTCACAGAGTTTATTCATAGCAGATAAGGTTATTGATGACAGTGCCTTGAACCTCCAGCAGTCTATGTAGCATCTTTAGGTACTATGATAGCATGGAAGATACTTCCTGATTAGTATCCTTTTGATTTTTTTCATGTCCTACGGCCAAAGTCTATGTTTTTATCTTTAGGATCTTACCATTGAGTTCTGCTGGGGAACCAAGAATGATGGTAACCACTTTTTGAGGTCTCTGGGACACCCTTGACTTGACTGGGGGCATCCCACACCTGGCTCTGAGCTTTTGATTTAGTAATCTATGTCTTCTGGGAGAAGGGCATTATCATTTTGGGGAGTTGTTTCTCTTACATGCAAAAGCTTTATATAATTTTGAGTTTTATATTATTTTGTTTTAACAGCTTTTCTTTTTAGTTGATTCTTATGTGTGTCTCTGAGTTATTGGCAAACTTGTTAACGTTTGCAAATAATGAAAATGTCCTTTCTTCTTAATTTGTATGCATTGTATTTCTCTTGTCTGACCACACTGGCAGCAATGCCAATGTCATTTTAATTGACTATGTCAATTATTTCTCCTGACTTCAATGGCAACACATTTGAAGCTTTGTCATTAAGCATTGTTGACTCATAACTACATGCATAAAACCATGGTGAATCTGTTTCTATTTTTTAAAAATGCTTTTTCTAAATCTATGAATAATTATCTTTTTCTTCTGGCCTTTGAAATGTATTTACTAGATCCCCTAAGCTGGAATATTTACATCTTAGACTTAGCCCTGTTGGTTGGAGTATATTTTTCTTTTAAAGTGCAGTTGACCTAATTAGACCTTTTGCTAGCTATGTTCAGAGTGAGACCCAACTATATTTTTTGTTAAATATCATGTGTATCCCATCCACAATGCTTCAAAAACGCACATGGGATTCAGCGTATGTCCCAAACTACATTTCGGATAAGTGGGTTATCCGATTCAAAGGTGGAGTTAGAGCTATGGGAAAACCATCTGAAAGGAAGGAAGGAAGGAAGGAAGGAAGGAAGGAAGAAAGAAAGAAAGAAAGAAAGAAAGAAAGAAAGAAAGAAAGAGAGACATCTTTGTCTTTTCCATTTTAACAAACAAACAAAACTTCTTTGGTGAGGGCTTGTCAAATTTTATAATCATTATATACATTATTGAGTCATAAAAGTATTATGTTACCTCTACTGCAGTGCCTTGGATTAATTCCTGTGATAGCAAAAGGTCATCACTGGGGAAACTGGAAGATCTGTATTTGACTACAGACTGCCTTAGAGTTTCGTTCCAGCCTTCAAGCCTGGCACATGGATGCCGATGACAAAAGAGTCATCGAGGAATTCAGAGAAGGCCTTACAGGAATTCATCTTTGCAGCTCTCTGGAAATCTGAAAGCCTTTAAAAGCTGGAATGAGACTGATCTTGGAAGAGCTCCTGATTTCCCCAGCATTTGTGGCAGTTTAGAGACTACTGACAGCAGCTCTGCTTTGTAGGGCTGAGAGAATCCATCCAACACCCAGCTGGGCCGAGAGCCCTCCCCACCAACTAACTCTTCCACAGAGTTGACATCCTTATGCCGCAGGTTATTTTGTTTCTATGGCTACCTCTTCTGACTTCTACTTTTAGGAATCTATGTTTTCCTGTAAAACAATGGCTTTTCACACTTGCGTTTGTAGCAGTAAGCAGGGCTGTCAGTCATTTTGGAAGAATGTCTCCTGTAGCTGAGACTGTCCCTGTTTCCATGGTTTTTCTTTCATTTTTCTCCCTTTCCCCTTGGGTTGGATTAGTGTTTATTTCACCAGTTATAATATAATTATTTAATTATCTAGTCTAGCTCTTTTTCTAGAGCTATACCTCTTAGGCTTATTTGCAGGTTTTTTTCACTTAAAAAATCTTTTATTCTTTTATTTTTATCATTTCTCCTTGGAAGCACCACAAAGTCTTTTATTTCTCTTTCTCCTTATTTTTTTTAAGCTGAAACCGAACACCAATAATAAGTACTTAAGGCTATGACATTTCCTCAAGGCTCCACTTTAGCTGAACCACACATTTCTTAGTAATTTTGTATATGTATATATGTGTATGTATATATGTGTGTGTGTATATGTATGTATGTATGTATGTATGTATGTATGTATGTATCTTATTTCATAATACACTGTGGTTCTGTTTTCTATCTTATCGTGAAATGAGATATGTATAAAAGAAAAATTAGAAAGAAAAATTTGGCCCCCACTGCTTTTACAAACACTTCTTAGATCAGTTATATTCAATTATCTCAGGTTGGCCTGGAACTCATTCTGTAGCCCGGGCAAGCTCTGAACTTTGGCTCCTTGGCTCCTTAGACCTGAACTTCTTCAGTGCTGGGATTACAGGCATGTGCCACCACACCCAGATTATATAGTCTTATTTTGATTATGAATATTAAAAGCAGATTTAGCAAGCCTTTTCATCTCTTCATTCCTGTGATACTTGCCCATTAAGTTTTTCAAATTCTCATGTCTGGCTTACTGAATTTCGTTCCCGTAGTTTACAAGAGTCAACTTTGGCCTTTCTGTTGAATCAAAAGCACGGCCCAATTAGCTCAGTCAGAAGTTGGATTAGGAGTGTACATTCAGTGGGATTTTGGGGGCCAGACTTGAAGGACAGAAAAGAGCAACGATGAAACCCACTTCCAAATCTGTGAATTTTGTCCCCTAGGAAGCAGGTACCATAATGTCACACTGTCTAGGATGCTTTGAATCTAGGTCATGAGTATTCAGCTCCATTAGGCCAGAGAAGTGCGCTGGAAGAAGAGGAGCCATTAGCAAACCTACTTTTCCAGCTTATCCAAAAATTATCCAACACACCCAGAATGGATTTGCAGAGGAACACCGTCCCTGCACCCCAAGACCTCGGCCTTCAGAGAGGCGTATTCGGTTCCGCTGTTTTCTCCATGGCCACGGTGGAGGTAAAATGCTCCTCCAGCCGAGCGCACCTCCCTACTTCGTCAATTGTCTCAATGGGAAGGCGTTGCTTGGAGTCGTTCAGAACCGTGGCATGTAAAACCCAGTGTGGGCTTTATGAATATTCACACACAACCTATAAAACTGTCACTCCAGCTTCGAGGCTTCTTAAGTAATAGATTTGGACTCGTCCTCCCAGTCTCCCGCAATGACTCAGGCTGATGAAAATGATACAACCCCCAAGGGCTTCATTCCGTTCCGTTGCCGATAGCTTTCCTCACTTTCCACCCTGTCCCATTGCGGTGGGTCTGTCCTCTTTGGTTCGTTTGGCTGATGGCTTCCCATATCTTTTGTGCCAGCCCTCCTCGGTGCGCATTCTTTTCCCAAATACATCACCAAATCAGATTACTGGAGTGTGCTTCCCCTCCCCCCCCCCCCCCCCGGGAGGAATTTATTTAGGTATATAAGGAAAAAGACAAGTGTGTTTTGTGTTACACACCATCAGCTGTAGCAGTCCACAGTTCTGTAGGGCTGAAGGATGTTTTCTATTAAGTTGCTCCTGAGAGCCAAGTGGTCTTTGCATTGCTGTGTGAAATGGCCCGAGTCCCCTCCTTTCCCTGGGTTTCAAGTAAATGAGGGAACTGCTGTGGCCCCCTGTGTTCTACTCCCACCTCTAGGGCCTTTCTGTTTCTCTCTCTGAAAAGCTTTTCTTTACAACAAACACAGCCACACAGGAACTTCAGGAGAGCACGTTCCCATGAGGTATAAACTCCATCAGTATTCCAGTTGAGTAGTAAATGTATGCTGTAGTAAATATATAATGAAAGTAACAGTAGTAAATGTATATATAGTATCATTATATAACCTACAATATAATATATTCTACATATAACATACATATATGCATAGTGTATAATGTATAGTATATGGTATATAATAAATATATGTATAATATACCGGTAGTAACAGTAGTAAATGTATATATATAATATATTTTATAATATACATATAATATTCTATTTATAGCATATGTATTGTACTGGCTGATTTTGTGTGTCTACTTGACACAGAGAAAGGATCCTTCTTTGAGGAAATGCCTCCATGAGATCCAGCTGTAAGACATTTTCTCAATTAGTGATCAAGATATGGGGGAGGATCCAGCCCATTGTGGGTGGTGCCATCCATGGGCTGGTAGTCCTGGGTTCTATAAGAAAGCAAGCTGAACAAGCCAGGGGAAGGAAGCCAGTAAGCAGCACCCTCCATGGCCTCTGCATCAGCTCCTGCCTCCAAGTTCCTGCCCTGTTTGAGTTCCTGTCATGACTTCCTTTGGTGATGAACAGCAATGTGGAAGTGTAAGCTGAATAAACCTTTCCTCCCCAACTTGCTTCTTGGTCATGATGTTTGTGCAGGAATAGAAACCCCGACTAAGACATGCATGTATGGCCCGGTGGTGGTGGCGCACGCCTTTAATCCCAGCACTTGGGAGGCAGAGGCAGGCAGATTTCTGAGTTCGAGGCCAGCCTGGTCTACAAAGTGAGTTCCAGGACAACCAGGGCTATACAGAGAAAACCTGTCTCAAAAAAAAAAAAAAGACATGCATACACACACACACACACACATATATATATATACATATATATGTACATATGTATATATATGATATGTAATGTAGTAAATATATAAATTGTAGCTGCTATTGTCTTACAATTACAAGCTGAAAAGAAATACAGTGTGCTAATGTGCATGACTGTCATTGAATCCAGTTATGTTGTATTGGGAATTTGTGTGTGTTAGGGGAGTGACGTGACACACATGAAGTTAGCCATCAGCTCAAGCAACAGCACGTCCGTTTTCAATTTGACCAAGCTCAAAGCGTCATCTGACCACATTCATGACAGTAACCACAACAACCAGTGCTGATCAACTACATTTGTCTTGACGCCCCCTTTTAAGTGCCTCACATAAATTAGTGACATCAATTTGTTCAACACCGTTGTAAGATAGGTTTTATTCCACCTACCTTTTCTTTTAAATGGGAGTAAACTGAGTTTCAAAGAATGACTGATTTATCTAAGACTATGGCTGGTGGGTAGGGCCTGCAGAGAGAGAGGCATCAAGATTAGCATGAAAGATTCCAGAAGGCAGAAAGATTAGGGACCTCTCTTTGTCAGGGGCACATGTAAGAGACAGTGTGCTCAAGATAAACTTCTTAGGGGTCTCTGTCACCAAGAGATAATCACTATATGCATGACCTGTGATGGCTGGGGAGGGGGGCAGTTAGAACCTCTGCCTGTTCTCAGCTCCCCGGCTTCCTTCCGTGCTTAGGATTACAATCTTTTCTAACAAGCATTCTCCATTTCTACCACTATTGGTGTGTCTCAGGTCTAGTCCTCTGTTCTGACTGGAACACAGGAACCTGGAAATTTCAGCAGATGCCTTCTAGGACTTAGGTGCCTGTGGGAACATGGGATGAGACAATGTGGGCCAGAGTACCAGAGAGAAACATGGTCTTCTTCCTGAGGGCTTCTTCCACTGCTTCCTGGGTCTCTTCCCTCAGAGCAGCGATGTACCTATTTCAGAGTCGGGTGAAGAATTAAAGGGCCCATCTTAGATAGCATTTCTATTACGCTGAAGAGACACCGTGACCTAGATAACTCTTATTTTTTTTCTTTTTAAATATTTTTATTAGGTATTTTCCTCATTTACATTTCCAATGCTACCCCAAAAGTCCCCCATACCCTCCCCCCCAACTCCCCTACCCACCCACTCCCACTTTTGGCCCTGGCATTCCCCTGTACAGGGGCATATAAAGTTTGCATGACCAATGGGCCTCTCTTTCCAGTGATGGCCATCTAGGCCATCTTTTGATACATATGCAGCTAGAGACAAGAGCTCCAGGGTACTGGTTAGTTCATATTGTTGTTCCACCTATAGGGTTGCAGTTCCCTTTAGCTCCTTGGGTACTTTCTCTAGCTCCTCCATTGGGGGCCCTGTGATCCATCCAGGAGCATGTGTCCTTCTTACCAGTTGGAACATCTTCTGGATATATGCCCAGGAGAGGTATTGCGGGATCCTCTGGTAGTACTATGTCCAATTTTCTGAGGAACCACCAGACTGATTTCCAGAGTGGTTGTACAAGCTTGCAATCCCACCAACAACGGAGGAGTGTTCCTCTTTTTCCACATCCTCGCCAGCATCTGCTGTCACCTGAATTTTTCATCTTAGCCATTCTGACTGGTATGAGGTGGAATCTCAGGGTTGTTTTGATTTGCATTTCCCTGATGATTAAGGATGCTGAACATTTTTTCAGGTGCTTCTCAGCCATTTGGTATTCCTCAGGTGAGAATTCTTTGTTTAACTCTGAGCCCCATTTTTTAATGGAGTTATTTGATTTTCTGGAGTCCACCTTCTTGAGTTCTTTATATATATTGGATATTAGTACCCTATCTGATTTAGGAGAGGTAAAGATCCTTTCCCAATCTGTTGGTGGCCTTTTTGTCTTATTGACGGTGTCTTTTGTCTTACAGAAGCTTTGCAATTTTATGAGGTCCCATTTATCGATTCTCGATCTTACAGCACAAGCCATTGCTGTTCTATTCAGGAATTTTCCCCCTGTGCCCATATCTTCGAGGCTTTTCCCCACTTTCTCCTTTATAAGTTTCAGTGTCTCTGGTTTTATGTGGAGTTCCTTGATCCACTTAGATTTGACCTTAGTACAAGGAGATAGGAATGGATTGATTCGCATTCTTCTACATGATAACCACCAGTTGTGCCAGCACCATTTGTTGAAAATGCTGTCTTTTTTTCTACTGGATGGTTTTAGCTCCCTTGTCAAAGATCAAGTGACCATAGGTGTATGGGTTCATTTCTTGGTCTTCAATTCTATTCCATTGGTCTACTTGTCTGTCACTATACCAGTACCATGCAGTTTTTATCACAATTTCTCTGTAGTACAGCTTTAGGTCAGGCATGGTGATTCCACCAGAGGTTCTTTTATCCTTGAAAAGAGTTTTTGCTATCCTAGGTTTTTTGTTATTCCAGATGAATTTGCAGATTGCTCTTTCTAATTCGTTGAAGAATTGAGTTGGAATTTTGATGGGGATTGCATTGAATCTGTAGATTGCTTTTGGCAAGACTAGATAACTCTTATAAAGGAAAACATTGAATTGGGGCTGGCTTACAGTTTCAGAGGTTTAGTCCATTGTCATCATGGTGGGAAGCATGGCAGCATGCAGGCAGACATGACAAGAGGAGAGTTCTACATCTTGACCCAAAAGCAGCAGAAGGAGACTGAGTGCCACACTGGGTGTAGCTTGAGCATAAGAGACCTCAAAGCCCACTCCCACAGTGACATGCTTCCTCCAACAAGGCCACACCCACTATTAAGGCCACACCTACTGTAGTAACACTCCTTAGGGGGAAGCATTCAAACATATACGTCTATGGGTACCATACCTATTCAAACTACCACAGGGGCTATCATGGAATCAAGCTCTTTTGAAGCTGAGATTCAACTGCTAGCAGGTTGTCCTTCCTTTCTCAGGAGGCTCTTCTTCATGCCTCGTCCACCTCCAACGAGTCATGATGTTTGGACCATACTAAGCTATGTCTAGCCAATCTTTATCATCTGTTATGTTCTATTTTCTCTCCTTAAAATGCATTTTACTTCCCATTTTTGTGAAATAGCATCTAAGTTTGAAATGTGACTTTACTCTTAAAAGTGAAATTTCATGTCACAGACAATGTAGGTTTTTCAGCTATTTAGCTTACTCTTGGGTTGTTATTTTACCAGTGACGATAGATTAAAGTCAGGCAATGGTTCTCAGAAGGGTGTCAGTCAGCCGTGAGTCCACACCAGTTTTCTAGGTGCAAGCCTGTGAAGTGTAGGTACCAGCCTGTAAAAATCTCTTCAGCCTGTTAGGCAGGCATGGGCATACCCAGTCAGCAGCCTTGGGAGCCTGGGAGGCCCAGTTTGTGAGACCCTTAGGACAACTACGTTCCTTGAACATAATGCTTCGCAATAGAGGCGCTTGGGAGCCGGCACAGAAGGGGCTTCTTATCTTTAACTGAATCAACAAACACTGAAATGGTTTGGTAGTCATGTGTGCAGCATAATTTTCCCTGTGTCGGTGAATGCTCAGAGACAGCGATCTGGAGCAACAGAGTGGGGCAGACGGTGCTTGACTGGGAGCCAAGGAGGTCAGCTGCATGTCAACCCCGGTTGCTTCCTCTCCGTGGAAGTTCCTTCTGGAATTCTGGGGGGAGCACAGCCTGAATTGTCTGCTAATTTAGGGTGCTGAGTATGATATAACAGTACCATTAAGCCGGGACATTAACCATGTCACAAAACAATAAGCTCTTTTGTTGGAGGGTTTCTAAGGTACTTAAGTCACGGGGGTAAATTCTTTGCTTCTGCACAGGTTCAGAGGAGGAGGAATAGATTTCCAGCTCACCCACACCAGCCAAGCTGAGCAGCACAGGAATGGATTGACCTTCCACTGAGGTCAGTTCATTTTAGCAGCGCTCATCTGACCACCAACTGGATGAGACAGAGAACCTGCCTTGCCTTGCGGTCATGGAGCATCACTCCTCCTTGGGGAGGGGTCTAGGCAGGGTCACCTGGAACCAAAGGTATCTGCTCCACCCCAGAGTCAAGTTAGCTTTGCAGGCTCACGGGCATGGCTTAGGAACTTAATTTTGGGGGGTACTGGTGCCTTCTCATTTGGGGCTGCATTTTGTGATTTGCTTTTGTTGGTTTTGTTTGATTGAGACAAGATCTGGATTATGCAGCTCAACCTGGGATTCACTCTGGCCAGGCAGGCATTGAATACACTGTTGTGTCCTCAGGGCCACAGCTGGGTCCTGCACTTAGCTTGCTGTCGGCTTATCTGGGAATGTGTGTTTTGTGTGCTTGCTTCTCCAGACACATGCATATCCATATGATTTCATAAGACATGTACTGGACACTTTTTGCATATGTTTCTTCATTGTAGGAAAAGAAAACACACACACTAAATATGATGAAAAAAATGAAAACCTTTCAACTTGCCAAGGGAAAAACTAATACAAATAATGGCTTTGAATATTATTCCTAATATTTGAATATTAGGAAAAATATTATGGTTTGAATGGGAATGGCCCCTCATAAGCTCATATACTTGGATATCTGGTCCCTAGTTGGTAGAACTGTTTGGGAAGGATGGGGGAGTGTGGCTTTATTGGAAGAGGTGTCATTGGGGGTGAGCTTTGAGGTATCAGAAGACTGCTACAACTCCCTGTGGTCTCTCTGTGCCTCCCTCATGGTTGTGGACAAAGACGTGATCTCTCAGTGTTACTTTTATTCTCCATCATGGACTTTAACCCTCTGAAACCACAAGCCAAATTATACACTTTCTTTTATAAGTCGCTTTGGTCCTGGTACCTATCACAGTAATAGAGAAGACACTAAAGCAGGTATATATTTAAAACTGTTTAAAAAAAAAAAACAATTGGACACTCTGAAGCAAAATAACTTTAAAAACAAATTCCTGATGTGAGGACCATATCTTTATTCAAAATTTACTTAGCAAAGTGTAAACTTCTTAAATGCAAACAGCAGTGCATCCCAGCCTGGGGTTAGACATCTGATATCAGAAGCAGTGTGGGACCTGGAAGCCACCACAGCTAAAATCCTCTGTTCCACAAAATGCAGCAGGGCTGGGGAGTGGTGAAAAAGCACTGGCTGCTCTTCCAGAGGTCCTGAGTTCAATTCCCAGCAACCACACGGTGGCTCACGACCATCTGTAATGGGATCCGATGCCCTCTTCTGGTGTGTCTGAAGATAGCTACAGTGTACTCATATACATAAAATAAATAAATACATCGTAAAAAAAGAAAGAAGAAGAAGCCATGATCCACCATCTGACAGGACGTATTTGCAAATGTAATATTAGCCTATCCAGAGTATGTAAAATTCTTCTTGAATTTCAAAAGCAAGAATATGAATGACACAGTTAAAAAGGTGGATGGAGCTTATGGAGTGAACTTTACCCCCAGAAGACTAGTGGGTCAAGCAGGCACACAGTGATATTCTCAGTACCCCCAGCCACTTCAGAAAATGGACATTAAACCACCAGGCTGTACCACTGCCACTTGTGACCCATTAGTCCTTTGCTAGATATTTGCTCCACAGAAATGAACACGTGCTCATGCAAAGACCATTTTGTGACAATATTAAGAGGCTGTTTGACCCCTTGTTGATAGCCACTTATGCTATGATGGGAGGAATTGTCATACTAATAATTATTTTGTTTAAGTGTCTCACAGGCAGCTCTCCATAAATAAGGTGACCATCTAGGTGCTTGAAAATCCTGATTGCAGCCCCCTAAGGAAGTGATCAAAGCATTGATGGCAGAAATCTGTGAGACTACTTTGTAGGCTGTCCCTTGTGTGATATGCCTCTGGAGTGATGTCTCTTTGAGGGCTGGTAGTCAATAATGAGTAAGATCCTGGAAGACAGGATAACCTAAGGCGTACAATCCAGTATACTGGGGATCCTTCAAGGTGGGGTCAACAATAAAGAGACAATGGCACACAGGTACTCTGGCTTCCACTAGGCTGTCAAAGTTTAAAAACAAAAGGGTAAAAATGTAGGAGCAACGGCAATTACATAAATGCTGGGGGCCGTGCAGTCCCAAAGGCATCTCCTGCAGGAGGACCTAATTGAGAACTGCCTAAGAGTCCAAGGACTGCTGATTCATACAGAGCCAACCAATCAGGAACTGCTGTTTAGAAGAGATGCTTTCTTGGGACCAATGGAGCACGGGTGGAGGGTATTAAAGGAGCTTGCAGCAGTGCTGAGACAAGCTTGCTGCGGCATTTCTCTCCTGCTCCTGGAGTCTGTGTCTTTGATTCTGTGTCACTTCCCCTCCAACCCCCAAGGGCAAGTAGGGTTGGAGAACGGGTGGTTCAGGGCACAGGCATCACCTGGCGCCCAGCGATTTGAAAAGCATTCATAGCTGTCGTGACAGATACGACCTTAGATTATAAAACAGATGACCGAATGAATTAACTGTTAACAGTGTGCCATGGAATACTATTCAGTGAGAAAAAAGGCGATAACTACAGATAAAAAAGGATAACCAGAATGGATGTCAAAGCCATTATACGGAGACAAATAAACCAGTCTTAGCTGGCCACCTACCTGTGCTTATATAACATTCCAGAAAAGGTCAACCAAAAGAAGGGAGAGAGAGAGACAAGGCTGGAAAGAGGCAGCAAGAGGGAGTTTCCTGAGGCGACGGAACTCGTTTGTAACCTACTCTGGAAGGTTTACATGTGTCTTAAAATTCACAGAAATAAAAGGCCACTTTCTGCATGTGACTTTTAAAGAAAACAAAAATATTGGCTTGCAATTATTGAACACTTGCCACTCGCTCAGTCCTTTTTGAATTGTGTGGTCCAAGGTCATGAAAGGAAAGGGGCTTCTTCCAGCCCCAGCCTCCCTTCCTCCACCGAGACTTCCTTATCTCTTTATCTGAGCACAGGTAAGCCTGGAATCTCAGGGCAGTGTAACATGAGTACTGGTGACAGCCTTAAGAAGACTCTTCCACTTGGCCTGTTCTTGGGTCCATAAGTCGGTACATGTGGTCTGTCTCCTATTACTGGGAGCTTTGGGATGGCTGGAAGTGCCAAAGATCTTCCAAGCAGGACTCAAGCTTGGGGCAGGAGGCTAGCTGAGAATGTCAGTTCCTGAAATCAATCCTCTCTGCACAGACCATACTAAAATCTGACCCTTGACACAGGCATAGATAGGACCTAAAAGGCCACCCTGGTCCCTAAGGGTTGTTCCTAAACCAGGACTACTACCCCAGCTGCCCTGGAATCAGGCACTCACAAATTAAGTCTCAGAAAGATAAGTGCTTGGTGCTTGGAGATTGTACTGTAGGTAGGGGGCTTCATATCACACCTAAGAGAACCTGAGCTTAATTCCCCAGCACCCAGGAGAAGCCAGGCGTAAAGGGTGCCTCTGTAACCCAGTGCCAGGAACAGGGGCAGAGACAGAGATCCCTGGAGCTCCAGGGTCAGCAACACACACACACACACACACACACACACACCCACACACACAGAGAGAGAGAGAGAAAGAGAGAAAGAGAGAGAGAGAGAGAGAGAGAGAGAGAGGTATGAGCATACACATGGTAAAGAGAAACTAAAGAATTAAAGAGGCATTTGATGTTGGCTTCTGTCCTTCACACACATGGGCATGCACCACACACCTGGATGACACATGCACACACATGAACAACACACATATACACATGCCAAAGAGGAAAAAAAAAGTAAAAATAAATAGCACTCTAGTTAAAAAATTTTAAAAGCCCTCCACAATTAAAAGTCTGCTTGAATTCTTCTTGTAGACTCTACAGGCAGGCAAGGGCTCTTGGTGGTCAGGCCTGGATAGTCTAGGTGTCCCATAGTTCTGTCCTGGCTTGGATGAAGCCAAGCGATGGGGAGCATGGGGTTCTGACCTCATGTCAGTGGTATGTCTCTAGTTCAGCGTGTCTGCCTTCTCTCTGGGTGTCACTGTGCGGGGCTGACCTCCACATGCCTTTTCTGCATATGTCCCTGACCAACTGTGCAGGGAGCCAGGCTCTGCCAAGGTCCACGGGAAGAATTCAGCTTAGCCCCTGCAGGAGAAGACAGAGAGAAAGTGTGCCAGGGTCAGGTGGAGGGAGACATGTGAGATGGAGACCACTGAGTGGAATTTCAAAGAAATAACGGGGAGGAGGCAGACGCGAGCTTGGAGGGTCTTAAGAAGTACGGATTATTTGTCAAAACCTGAAGGCAAGACAATTAAGTGGATTGAGGACCACTCTGAGGGCTTGCTTTCATTTATTTTCTCAGGAAAGGCACAGAGCGGATAGGATTACCAAGATCACACAGAGAGATGATGTCAGTAGGTGATCAGAGAGCGGGACTGGTGGGGGCAGCCCCCCAGCTCTCACCCCCCCCACAGACTCCAGTTCCTCTGGATGGGAAGCCAGGAGTTCAGCAGAGACAAGAGCATACAGCCGCTGATGTCCCCCGACAACATTGTGCTGTGTGACCACGGCTCACAGGAACCATGGCTGCAAGTGGCACCTACTCCATTGTCAACATTCATAAACGTTTAAAGGAGGGGCCTGTGAGATGGCTCAGTGGGTAGAGATACTTGTTGCTACACCTGAAAACCTGAATTCCCTTCCTGGCACCTAACCTACAGGGTGGAGAAAAACAGCTCCCGAAAGTTGTTCTCTGACCTTCATATGTGCACTGAGCACACGTGAAAATAAATGAATGCAACTGAAAGGTTTAAATGAAATATTGAAATTTTACTCTTAAACATGCAATAATGATCCACCTCTTTCATCCCCATCGTCTGGATCATCCCCTCCCCCACCCCACCACATACTGCAAGCCAACATTGCTCCTCATTAAAAAGTTGTATTGCATTTATTGAGTGTGTGTGTGTGTGGGGGGGGGGATGGTGTTTGTACCATGGGACACATGTGGAAATCTGAGAACTTCTAAGAGTTCGTTCTCCTTCTACCACGTAGGTTCCAGGGATCTAATACAGGCTTTTGGGCTTGGCCACAGTGTCTTTTCCCACTGAGCCATCTCTCCAGTCCTTATTCCTCCCTTCCTGTCCCACCCGCATTTAACAGTGTCTGAAACAGGAAATGACTGTACAGGGCATTTCCTTGCTTCCGGGCAGCGTGTTTGTGGTGCACTGTCCAATCAACAGCATGTGGTACTTACATCTCAAAGGACATTGTAGTGGACTTTATTTGACTGAAGGTTTCTAGCTGAGTCACTGGCAGATGGCTGAGTCATGGTTCCTGTCTGTGCAGTCATTTGTGTGTTCCTTAAGAATGATGTCATCTTGTCATTTGTTTGCTTTCCCGTGTCCTTCTGTAGACATCCCAGAAGTGCCCTTTAACTCATCTCCTGGCAAGGATCTCCAGGGCAGGTGCTGCTAGCGACAGGATTGTTCTTTCTCAGTGGGTCCAATATCACTGTGCAAACTGTCTAACGGCAGCTTAGCGAAAGACAGCACATGCATTCACGCACATAGGAATTCCAAGTAAGAGTTGGTGACATCCGGAATGTGCACTGCACCACTTACAATAAACAGCAGGCTACACCGTATTCTTTACTGCAACTTCTCGACCCTCCTGTTTCTCCCAGGAGTCTTTCGTCCCCCCCCCCCCGCCCCCAAATCTTGTGTTCATAACAAACACATGTAGTTCTTACAGAATCCCTGAATCAAATATTAGCTGCGGAACTCTGTAATATCGCCTTGTTATGTCCTGTTACTCACAACCTGGTGGCTTTAGAGTTGAATTGTCATTAAAGCGCCTCATTTGTAGCTTTGCCAATCGCCTAGTGGAAATACTTTCACTCTCATCAATGCCAAGCAACTGCGACATTACTGAATGTGGCCTTGGGAAGAGGGATTTGTTAGACTTCCACTATGCAAATTTAGTAGCACCCCATTATGCTTGGGGGGAGGGGGTGATTTCCAAACGGCGAATGAGACTGCAGCTACCTAGTGCCTGGCTTTCTGTATGCTATTTTCCCCATACATACATGCTCATGGTTAATTTATACATTTGGTACCCTAAGAGATTAAAACTGTAACTAATAATAAGATAGAACAATGATAGCAATCTCTTTCTTATAAGTTGTTTAAAACTTGTGACTTGTTTCATTTCTGGAATTTTCCATTTAGTTAATATTTTCAGACTGTAGTTGTCTGGGGCAACGGAAATGCTGGAAAGTGAAGTTTCAGCTTAAAGTTCTAGTTCAGTCAGGCTGCAACCGGGCAATAGCTGCGAATCATAAAGAATTGCTTGGCCCTCAGCTTCACTGATCTACTTCACCTGCAGAAACCTCGTGCCCTGGTATTGAACAACTCACCCTTCTCCCAGTCAAACCACAAAAATGGCTGCAACTCCCTGGTAGTTACCTGCACTTGTGTGTGTGTGTGTGTGTGTGTGTGTGTGTGTGTACCTGCCCCTAGCCCCTATAAAGGCACTCCACCTTCACTGGGAAGCCTGAGGCCCCAGCTCTTCTATTAAAGTGGGTCCAGCTCACTGAGATCAAGTCTGTCTGCCTCTACGCCTCATTTTTCTTACATCTGGTGCTAAGACCCTCTTAGGGCCTTCCCAGCTTTAAGCCCTCTTTCCCCCCTTCCCTGGGGGCATTCCTTTGGGAGCACACACCTCCCCCAAACTCACTATATAAGCTAAACAGTCACCAGCCTGACAGAAGACCTTAGTTATTCTCGGGTCACCTCTGCCTCTGTGTGTAGCCTAAGTCCTGTGGATGGAACCTCAGTTCTTGGGACTATTGGTACTCCATGTAAACCCCTCTGGATCCTGATCCTCTCGGTTCTACTCCCAGTCTCTCCTTCCTCTGACTCTTCTTCCTCTAACCTCTTCCACTCAGCCTTTTTCTGATCTTTAAGTTAAGAGTCTTTTTGTTGTTTTGATGGCTGCCGTCCACACACCCAAATTCTACAGGACAGGATGATTGTCCGTCTGGGTCTGACTCAGAGGCACTGACCAGATCCCAGAAGTTTCAGGAGCTTCTCGCTCCTTTGATCACAAAGTCTTAGAGGTTCCTCTGAAACCACATTACCTTGTGACTCTCTGAGTCATGTGAGTGTGGGTGTGCACTCTCCTAATATGTGGATTTTCATCCTTCTCCAAACCTGGGGGACGCCTCAGGCATCAGGAGAAGACACTCCACTAGTCCTGCCTGTCATTTCAAATTTAAACCAAATTCTAAAATGTGTTCTAAGTTATCTTTCTCAAAGGCTTGTCTCTGAGGGAATTTTGAAAAGTGCCACCAAACTCGTTCAGTCATCCACTCAAGTGGCCCTCCGCGGTCCTCCCATAAGGGAACTGCTGATCCCACTTTGAAACATTCAATTTTGACGTTCTTACATACCTAAGTGACTTTCTCAGACCAACTCCAAAGGGTCTGAGGCCACTCAGTTGCACCCTACGCTCCCTCCCCGCAAGGTCATTTTAACCCTTCTCATCCCTGGCACTACGCTGGGTCTTCATGCCCGCACTTTCTAATTGGTCCCCAAGCCTGCTTTGACCAACTGAGATAGGATGGCCTTTTTGATCTTGGAACTTCTTTGCCTTGTGCCTTTGTTTCTGCATCACCAAGTTTAGATACTCCTGCTCCCTGAGATCAAGTGTGTCGGCCTCTATGCCTCATGTTTCTTACATCTGGTGCTGAGACCCTCTTAGGGTCTTGCCTGCTTAAGCCCCCTTTCCTCCTTCCCTGCCTCCATCTGCAGACATATACGAAAACTGGGTATAACTATGTAGATCACTAGGTTCAGTCTTTGAGAGATTCAAATATATTTGGGGGTATGGATAATATTTTAAAAATTGTCACAGAACTGTCTCAGGTTGTCTAGCTTCACTGAAATGCTGGCCCCGAAGAATGAGATTTGGCCTGCTCACTTCAGACCCACGTTTAGTTATCTCAAAGTTGCCTCCAAAGACTTCCGCCCTGGGTCTGGCTGGCCCCTGACTCTGACCCTCTAACAGGGAGAAGAAAAAACGATTTATTGTCCTTTCGGGGGTCTAACTCAGCCTAGGAAAAAGACATTCTGTAATTTAAAACAGCTAAGAAGTAACTGTTTTCAATAGAACAGCGGTTCTCAGTCTGTGAGTTGCAACCCTTTGTGTAGAAACAAAGACAATTCAAAGGCACGAGGCAAAGAAGTTCCAAGAACAAAAGAGTTGTCCTATCTCATTTGGGCAAAGCAGGCTTGAGACCAAATAAAAAGAGTGGGCATTAGGACACAGCATAGATTTCAATTTTCAGTTTGAAGCTGCATTTTGAAGTTTCAACTTGAAACTTCTTTCACAAGGGCTGCCTATCAGATATCCTTCATATCAGATATTTACATTATGATTCACAACAGTAGCAAGATTACAGCTATTAAGTAACAACAAAAATTTTATGTCTGGGGGGGGGGGTGTTCACCACAACATGAGGGACTGTTATTAAAGGGTCATGGCGTTAGGAAGGTTGAGAAACACGGAAACAGATGCTACTGTTGTTTATCTCATCCTATAAAGTGGTCTGTAATAAAACCAGCTAAGAGGATGCTCCACATGGAAAGGGTAAAGGGGCCTCTGCTGAAACTCTCTCAGTGATGACTCCAGCATCGCAGCTTTAACAGGGCTCCCTCAGCTAAATTCTGTTAGATGATGTAAACACGAATTTAATGATGATTGTGACACACAAAAAAAACTCTGCCCGATATGTAAGTTATAAAAGCTGTCTTGTGTTTTCTGTAAGTTTTATTTGGCACCTTACGAGGCCTGACGGTTTTACAGCATATAGTATGCAGGCAGTACTTGTTACATCACTCCATGTGTGTAAGTTGGATTCCACCATTTCTCATGGAGGTGATGTTGCACAATGCTAAACAATGGCCACCTGCAGAACTCCAACTGTGTCGGGTTAAAGCAGCCGCAGCTAGCCTTGTTCAATGTTAATACTCCTTCAAATAAGGAAGAGATTGATAAGGTCATCTGGCCTTTACCTGAGTGTCTAGTCACTCCTCCCAGCTAGCTGTCTACAATTAGGCCTTAATTATGAGAGGCATCAAGGTTTTGGGGTGTGAAGACTAAAAAACTAAAAATAGGGAGGAGGTTTGCCTGCACAGTGATAAAGAGCTGTTATGTATACTAAATGACAGCCCAAAATATTACCTAACGCCTCCCCTTAAAAACACTTATAACGAATGATGAGTTCCTTACTGTTATGTCTCATAGTATTTTAATTTTTTTCAATCAAGAGAGACTTATATATAAAAGTCAAAATGGCTAAATGAAATTACAGATATCTAGTTCTCTAAATACTTCTCCCCCAGCTTCTTGGTTCTCATTTACTTAAAAAAAAAAAAAAAAAGACACAGCCCTCTCACCCCTGAATACCCTTGAAGAGGAGGGGAGCTTAAGAAGGCTGTAAACTCTGACTTAAAGATGTATGTCTAATTGCTTATGTCTTTGTTAACTTTGTTAAGCTTTAGCTACTTAAGAAAACTTTAGACACTTTAAAAATTCTTTATGTGCTCAAAATTGTGCTTGTAGCCATGGTAAGTACAGCTATGGTTCATTTACAGGGACAAGTTTGGAGACAGAGACCAATCTATATCTCCCTCTTATGCAGTCTTCTGTATGTTGCCAAAGTTAAGCCCAAAGCAAGTAATTTAAAACAAGTTTAAAGTAAAGTTAAAGTATGTTCAATGTAAAATATTCAAAGTCGGGTAATTTTTAAAAAATGGTTATGAAAAGTTAAACGCTAGAGTCAAATGGGCTAAGTTTACAACACAATTGCATGGCACAGTGTCCCCAGGCCTAACCAGTACCCTTCCCCTTTGATGGGACACAGCCCCACCACAATGAATTGCATGCTAGCTTCATTCCGAAATAAGGATGCATAAGAAAACAGAGCCCACCAGAGTCTGTTGCCCCTGTCTCTGGACTCTGGCCTGACCAGCTCTGCCCACATAAACCAAACATGCAAACAAACAAAATACCTCCTCCTCATCTATAGGGAAGATGAATAACTCTTCGAGTCTCACATAACAGGGGGGTGGATTCTCTGGCCCAGTGAGCATCTTGGTGTCTGCACCCATGACCTAAATGTTTCAAACAACAGAGGCAAGCATGAGGATGCTGTGATAGGAGAACCTTGTACAGCCCATCACCCAAATGGCATGAGACCTTCATGCTGGATCGGTCGGCCATACCCTTTACCCATCCCCTCCCCAACCCAGAGTTCAATTATTTGAACAGAAATGAATTCTAGGGTCCATACCCTAACCATGAATATTCCCTGATTATAGGAAGCTGCCAAGATACCCTGTCATCCAACTGTAGATACTTTATCATCAAACTCCCAGTTTGGAATATTTATTCAAACTATTTATTCAAAGACCCCAAGTCAGGTCTTTGAAACTTCGCTAGCCAATCCTATAAAAATCGCAGTAGGATTCTGTTTCTCTTTTGAGTTGATGCTTAGCGGCTGGGTTGAACTGGCTTCTCTTCTACAGCTTCCAGGTACTTGTTCTTTATGCCAGAATCTTATGTAACAAACTGCTAATTGCAGTTTCTCCATTTCTCCCCAGAACTCTGGGACATGGTCTAGCCCGTTTTACAACTATAACGCCACCTTCCTAAGCAACACTTAGTGGGAACTTTGTCTCTTAATGTTCCCCACAATGTTGTACAGTTATGAGTGCCTGATTTATGTTCTGGATTTTTGCCATGGGCTAAGTTTGATTGTAAGCCTCTGGATGGACCCTCCTCCTCTTAGGCTCTCTAACTGCTGTCTTTTCTACAGAGTCCCTTTTTGTCAGCTCACAGGAATATCTGTGTCCCAAACTCCTAAAACACTCAAATGACCTTTAAGGTGGTTGGGCAGCAACAACTAAGTCCTTACTATGAGCTCTAGTCCCCACCCCATCCCATCCCAAATCTCCAGACCACACCACTCACACTCCTCATCATGTAGTCCCTCCGCTTGCTTCTCTTAAGCCCTGTTGGGGTCACCCCATCTTCCTCTTTTTTTTTGGCATGACCCCACATTTTTGTAGATCAGATTGCTTTTCTTTCTTTCTTTCTTTCTTTCTTTCTTTCTTTCTTTCTTTCTTTCTTTCTTTCTTTTTCTTTCTTTCTTTCCTTATTTATTTATTAATTTTACTTATTCACTTTACATCCCACTCGCTGTCCCCCTCCAGGGCACTTCCTCTCACAATTCTTCCTCCCTCTCATCTCCACTTCTCTGAGCAGGTGGGAGCCCCCTGGGTATCACCCCCACCCTGGCACTTCAAGTCTCTGTGAGGCTAGGCGCTTCCTCTCACACTTAGGCCAGCAAGTAGAACATATCCCACCTCCAGGCAACAGCTTGTGGGATAGCCTCCGCTCCAGTTGCTCAGGACCCCCATGAAGGTCAAGCTGCACATCTGCTACAGATGAGGGGAGGTCCAGCCTGTGATTGGTCTTTGGTAAGTGGTTCAGACTTTGAGTAGAACAGATTTTTCTAGTGTCTTTCTCAGAAAAAGGGATGTGGGATTTTCTGGGGCGGGGGCTCCAGACACATGTCTAATGGGATCCCATTTATCTGGGCATTCATTTACCACTTTGTCAAGGTGCATGTCCCTACCGTAGACAGAAATCAGGCTCACTCTTTCTCCTTCTGACAAGCAGAGTGATTCCACGACAGCGTGCTCTTCTTACCCCCTTGATTACAGTGATGAACATTCTTTTGCTACGTAAAGACTTTCATGTGGCACATTATGCTCTGCAAGCCTTTGGCTTTGATATTTTCCCCTTACAAATTCCATCAGGCAACAGCCGCCATTCAAGGCCTGTCCCATTTCATGTTTTTTCCTGTCCCTGTCTCAAATTCTGCACACAGCACCCGGCTCCCCACCACAGAGCACCAGAATGATAACATCTCTAAAGACAACTCGAGTCTGACTTGGCTCCTGGGGTGGTTTCTAAAGTGCTCTCAGGTGAGACAGAGGATATTTGCTGCTTCCTGATTGGTGCTCTGATTCTTCCAGTGCTTACAGAGAGGGCCCCAACTCAACGACAGCCTGAGGGTTTCCTATCGAACACTTCTATAGTCGTGCGTTTCATGAATTATCTTTTGGCAAGGAAGTCTGTGAAGATGGTAGGGGCATGGGGAAGGGGTAGGAAGTGAGAGACAAGAATAGAGGAGAGAGGGGACAGGGACTGATCAGGAGCCAACTGCTTGACATGGAGATTTAAAGTGCAAGCCTCCCCAGAAGCTAGGCTATTCCAAAGCCAGCCGAAATCTTAATGCATTTCAAAGAAAATAGAGTTGTTAATATTATTTATTTATTTATCTCGTGAAAAGGTCTTACTATGAAGTTCATGCTTTCCTGGAACTCATAGAGCATAAATTAGCCTTGAATACATGGCAATTCTCCTGCCTCAGCCTTCCAAACACTGGGATTGTAGGTGTGAATCATTATGCCCAGCTCAAAAAATATTTTAAAAAGTAAAAGAGGGAAAGAGAGGCTGGAGGAAGGGAAAATGTTAAAAATGCTTCACAAATGGGAAGGACTGAGTTCCACACACATGTCAAAATGGTGGTGCACACTTGTAAGCCCAGTGCTGGGGAGGGGCAGTAGGATCCTTGGGGCTCACTCCTAATTGGTTAGGCCAACGGATAGACCCAGTCTGGAAAGAAATGGCTAGTGTTTATGAAGATGACACCCAAGATTGTCCTCTGGCCAACACACGCACATGCAAGTGTGCATAACATCTACAGACACGCAGATGCACACTGACATCAAAATGAAGTTAATAATAACGATGATAACATAATAAAATAAAATGAATCCCCTGCATTTCACAGGCTCTTCCTGGGTATGTGTTCTTTGAATGAGTAAAGCTATGTGGATGTGAAATGGGTCAGAAGGCTTTAAAATGCCAGTGTTATTAGAGGTTCTTCAGCATCCAATTGCCCAAGAACACCATACCATTTCCTATGTTTTGCAGGGAGGCCACAGAGCCAGGTGGACAATGAGTTCTTTGGAGGTATTTGTTTCTCCACCCTCCAAGGCTGTTTTTCTACTGGGGACAGCTAAAGAGACCTGAACACAGATACTATCTGACCTCGTCCTTTACCCAACCAGTCCTTTCCTAGTGAGCCACCCTCATCATGTGCCCATGTGTCCCAGTGCAGCTCACTGCCTAAGGCCCTGCTCACCCCACTTCCATGAATGCTTGGGCTTCCCTCTCCATGGGTTGTGTTTCTCACTTTTCTTCTTGACCTCTGGGGCTCTCGTGGCTCTGCATCCTGCATCCCTAATGAACATCCTGTTCTAAAAGACCCTGGGGATGGAACTGATGGGCTGATGTTATCTGGATATTGGTGAAGGCGGTTGCGTTGACTAAGAAGGTGGAGGTCCACATGGCTCCTCTCTTTGCTTCTGTGGCTACACTTCCAGCTAGAGCTCAGCTGTGGGCTGAATATAAAATGTGGCAATTTCCCTCATTCTATATGTTTACAATGTTTCTGAGCCATGACAGGGAACTTTGGTTTTTATGTAACTGTCCTTCTTCCAGGTGGCAGTCCTATGACTCTCCCAAAGACCTTTTACAGAGAGAGAGAGAGAGAGAGAGAGAGAGAGAATATCACCATAGAACCAGCTTTGTCTGCATACCATGCTACCTGAACACTGTCTGCTTACCTCCTCTCCTTTGACATCATTGCTAACCACCGGCCACAATGCAAACCAGGGTCTTATGTCCACACACAAGCATGCAAACAATTCACCAGATTGCAAAAGCACACCCTCTGCTTGTAATAGGTAGCAGGATGTAGCTGGCAGGGTAATCTACTCCACAGCATCATGGCCAAGAAAGAAGAGAAGGTGCCTTCATGACCAGGGTCACAGGCAATCAGAAGGCCTCTTGACGGACCCTAGGAGATAATTCCCAAAGACCATAGTCAGAAATCAGGGCATTTTCCAGGGTCTGGCTGCCCAGGTTCCATGGCCATCTGATTACATACTTTATCTCATTACAAAGCTAAATTAGCTGTGCTACCAGCCAACACAAGAACTCACATTTTTGTTGATGGAAAGTCTGCAGTTTTACATTAATTATAAAGGGGATTCTAGGTTGTTTATGACAGGTTTTGCCCACAAAGAAAAGTTTGGAAACAATGTATGCCTCCAAAAATGAGGGAGGGAGGAAGTAGCTCTCAACAATGGATGCTTTGACTTGATTCGCTCCCAATCAGTTTTCTTCATTTCTTTTAAATTTGATCTCTAAAAAGAAGTAAATTGACCAAGTTAATGGCTAGAATGGAGAAGAAACTTGAAATTTCTAACTAAAATTGGGGGATGGTGTTTGAATGAATGAATGAGTTTGTATTATATAGCTTTACATAAGGCTACTTTCAGGCAAGTATATAAATGTACTCTCAGTGTATTCCAGTCATACCCTGCTACCCTCCTCCTTCCCACCCCTTTCCTTCTCCACCACTCCTCTTTGTTCCCTAGATGGTTGCATCTACTTTTATGTCGTTGGTACTTTTACTGTAACATACTCTATAAAGAACAGAAATCACAAGTGAGAGGAAGCATACAATATCTATCTGTCTGTCTGAGGGGTAGTTCTTTCTAAGGCTTCTTATTCCTTGGCTTATACAGAAAAGGAAAACTCAAGGATTCAGAAGCTGGAAAGATGACCAGAGATAATTGTGTATTCTGATGGAGATTAAAAATAACTATGGTTTAATTTTATTCTGCATCAAAGGACATGTGTTCTACTGCTGTCTACTTGTAATGACCTCTTTTATTAAGTTTGTTCTTTGACAATTCATGCATGTATATAATGCATTCTGATTACTTTGTCTTCCTCCCCTCTCTTAACTTATCTCCTTCCCATCTTTATTAACCTTCCCTCCTCCCTCCATACTTCCTTTCCAAGATTCATGACTTTTAAGTTTTGTTTTCTGTCCCATTAAGTTTAACTAGGACCATTTGTGTGTCCACTGGATTGGAACTATCCACTGGAGTCTGATAGAGTCACTAGGGAGAATAACTGAAGGCAATGTCTGCCCCTCCCTGAATTTATTAGTAGCAAATACTTTAGCAGGGAAGGTTTGGCCCCTTTGAGCCCTTTGTCCATCATCAGACTATGGATGGGCCCATTCCTGCACACACCCAGTGCAGGCATCTACAGCTGCTATGAGCTCATAACTGAAATGGCTGTGTCTTGCCCAGAAGATAGTGTTTTTCAACCTTTCTTTCTCCTAGCTCTTATATTATTTCCTCCCTTTCTTCTGAGCTTAGACCAGTTGTTATGTCTCATTCAGTGCTAGGCACTCATCTGCCATTTATGCATGATTTATTCTTAGTAACTTATGCAGCCATGGGTCTCTACACTCATTCCTATCCCCTAGAAAGACAGGCTTCTCTAAGACTGAGAGTAGTGTATGCCTATGGTTTAAATATAAACATTTCAAAGCAGTTTGGCACTGTGCCAATCTATCTGAACAGTAGAATTCTGTTCCCCACTAGGGCCCATGATCTCTCCAATCATGGGTTTCTGACCAGGTTTACAATATCAAGTGTGAATCCCCTCCTGTGAAGTGGGTTACAAGTCTAATCAGACAGTACTTTATTAACATGCTACTATTGCCATACATCACTGAATGTTTGGGGAAATGTCTAACAACTTAAAGAAAAATTGGATAGTTCAAGATGACTTAGAACAGTAGCCTGTTCTGTGATAAAATATAATCATTGGGATATCAAATAATTTATTTTTTAAATGAACACATTTATAGGTGGTGTTTTATGTTTAAGAACAAAATTACATATTGAGAAAACCAGCAAGTACTTGCATTTCTAATAATCTGGGGGGTCATTATCAGCTACTTGCAGGCCACAAATAGCAGCTATGGATTGATTTTTATCCCCAATGTTTGGCTTTCTCAGACTCTAGGTATGAGAGGTGAGTGAAAGGAAAGTCCATGATACAACTCTGGAGTTCCAGGGCAGAAGGTCCAATTAATTCTATACCCAGCAAAATTAACCTCCAGGAATTAAAAAGAAAATAAGGGCATTTTGGCTGGGAAGATAGCTCAGTAGATAAAATGTTTTTTACACATATGTGAGGTCTAGAGTCAAATGTCATATAAGCCTAGCAAGACAGATATATAGACTGAAAATCTTCAAGCAAGCTGGCTAACTAGACTAGCCAAATTGGTGAGCTCCAAATTCAGTGAGATACCTCACCTCAAAGTATGCAGTGGGAAACAATGGAGTAAAAATCCAGTGTCAACCTCTGGATTGGAATGTGTGGATGTGCAACCGTACATACGTGTACCCATAAACATATAAAAAAAACCCTCAAGACATAGTGTTTATAAAGAACATGAAGAGGCTAAAGACACTACATCTGTTTTACCTGATGAGATGGCACCAGTAAGTTGTGACAGTTGTCTACACATGTTCTAAAATCTGAACTGACCACAGATTCACTTAAAATAGTTTAGATAAATACAAATGGAGTCTTATTGTCTTTGCTTTAAGTTGCATGACAAAATTATCCAAGAAAAGTAACCCAAATTTTGGCTCTTGGTTTCAGAAATTTCAGACAACTGTCCTCAACTGTGCTGACTCTGGGCCAATGATGAGACAGAACAACATGGCAAAGGAGCATGTGTCAGGGACAACTGACTTCATGACAGCCAGAAAGCAGGGAGGATAACACAGGATGGAGCCAACACAAGACAAAATCCCTAAAGGCACATTTCCAGTGGTCTGCTTCTTCCTACTCCTGGTTGCTCTCTGTCATGCTATTAAGGGATTAACCAATGGGTTAGGTCAAACCCCTCAGGACCTAGTCATTTCCCAGAAGTTTACCAGCTGGTCACCAAGTCCCCAATATATGAGTTGATAAATGGGGGACATTACCTATTCAGCCCAACATCTCTCTAAAGAATTTAACATGAAATTAAACATGTGAAAATAGAAACAAGACACAGAGGGAGAAGCTGGAGAAATGGCTCAGAGGTGCCATTCCCAGCAGCCGCATCAGTCAGCTCACAGCTGCTTTTAATTTCAGTTCTTGTGGATCTAATGCCTTCTGCTAACCTCCCAGGTACCTACCTGCATGTGCTCCACACACAGACATTAAGGCACACACACATGCATGAAGAAGAACAAAAAAATAACAAATCTTTAAAAAGTGCTTTGAAAAGGAATATAGGGAAGAATGAAGAAAGGAAACAAACTGGCAGGCTTAAGGACTTACAATGCAATTAATGCATTAAATGTAAGAGATCTAAATTCACTAAAGATCGGCAGAGCCAACTACATGCTGTTTATAAGAAACTTATTCCAAATGAACTGTTACAGGTATTTTAAAGTGAAAAGAGGCAGAGAGAGAGAGAGAGAGAGAGAGAGAGAGAGAGGGGAGGGGGGAAGGGAGGAGGGGAGGGAAAAAGAGGGAAGGGGAGGGGAGGGGAAGGGGGGGGAGAGAGTCCTGGTGAGGAAGTAGGGAGGATGCTGAAGTTGGATGCTAAGTCACAAAGCCAGAGCTGTCATTACACTCTGAATCAGAGTCAGAGGAACGATTTGAGCATCTACTAAGCAGAGAGTATTTGACAGGTTGTATTCAGTGGTCAGCACTGCCCATACAACAAATTCATGTGATTACCACATGCCATTGATAAGGAACTGTCATTCCAATGGTTGACTCAAGACTTTCCCTAGATCAGACAGCTAGTAACTAAGGGATCGAAGGTAGATGCCAAACAAACACAGTCAGCTGTTTTTCTATTTCAGGCAAGGCAACTGGACAAAGTACACTTCATAGTTGTGACAGTTTGTATCTGGTTGGCCCAGGGCATGGCACCATTAGGAGGTATGGCCTCCTTGGAGTATGTGTGTCACTGAGGACTTTAAGTCCCTCATCCTAGCTGCCTGGGAGCCAGTCTTCTAGCAGCCTTCAAATGAAGATGTAGAACTCTCAGCTCCTCCTGAACCATGCCTGCCTGGATGCTGCCTTGATGATAATGGACTGAACTTCTGAACCTGTAAGCCAGCCCCAATTAAATGTTGTCCTTATAAGAGTTGCCTTATGCAGGATGTGGTGGCACACTCCTTTAATCCCAGCACTTGGGAGGCAGAGGCAGGCGAATTTCTGAGTTCGAGGCCAGCCTGGTCTACAGAGTGAGTTCCAGGACAGCCAAGGCTACACAGAGAAAACCTGTCTTAAAAAACCAATAATAATAATAACAATAACAATAACAACAACAACAACAACAACAACAACAATAATAATAATAATAATAATAATAATAGAGTTGCCTTATAAGGGTCATGGTGTCTGTTCACAGCACTAAAACCCTAATTAATTGCTGAGATTACATTCCTGACCTGGCCCCATCTGGGAATAAGGAGCTCAAGTCCTAATGTCACCTCTTGTTCCAGTGTTCACATCCACACGAAATCCCAAATTTTGGATGGTTCTAAGAACTTTTTGTTTAAATACTTTACATGGAAACAATACTGTGTTTTCATCACGGAAAAACCTGACTTTTTAGAATATTTACAGATACGTGGCACGATGTCTGATTTTCCTTTGAAATAACACAATGTGGATGCGTGTGTAGGGGTTTGGGGAATAGATGAAACAAGGTTATCCATGGTTTATTGCTTGTGGGAAGCTGTTAATTAGTGCGTGTGGGCCCATTCATCCAGTCTTTTTTTTTTTACATTCACATATATTTGAAAGCTTCTGTAAAAAAATGTTTCTGAAAACACAGTCACCAAAGATAACCTAGAAAGGAAACAGACGTCACACGAGAGGCTACCCTGGCTTCCTGCAAGGCTGAGCATGGAGTGGGAAGGGATGTGGAGCTTGGGCTATCAAGGTGTGAATGAGTCTGGGTGTTGCTGGGCAGGGACAGACCAGCAATTTTATTACTGCTTCATGGCTTATCTTCTAAGCCCTGGATGCTGGGATTCCAAAGTCAGGCAAAGGGAATCCCTCCAAGAGACTGTTCTCTGAGGAGGTGGCAATCTCAGGAAGGTGCCTTACACCAAGAGGAAAGCAAAGGGACAGGCAGAAGCCTATTCTATGCAGAGCTGTCTCCTGTTTCAGTTTTAATCTCCCATCTCACCTTGACTGCACTTGGCACCAATATACAAATCTGTTCACATTCTGCTCCTGTGCCATTGTTATTCCAAAGACGCACTGGGATGTCCTCTCCCAGATGCCCTCCCACAAAGCACCTGTCTTTCAAGTCTTTTAAGACAATGGTTACCTGAGACATGGTCTCATCAAAAGCGTTCTTCCTAACAATGTAGATAAAGGATATCAGATTCCACCTCTGCCCCTCCCTCCATCATATCCCCTGGCCCCATTTGCTTTTCATCAAGGTTAAAAAAAAAAAAAAAAAAAAAACCACAGCAACACAGCCCCTGTTTATCAATGAAATCTGGCTCTGATATTTCAATCTGGCATGCTCAGAGGTTAACAGTTGTCAGGAAGCAGGGACTGAGGTACCGGTTCCTTAACTCTGTGTAGTGGCTTGAGGAGATGTTTGCTGGCAGGCTTCTGACAGGTGCTTCTAGAAGGTAAAGACACTCTAGTCAGAGGGCAGGTGAGAGTAGTGAAGGTACGTGCTATGTCCTCCCTCACCTTTCCCTAGATTTCCAGCTCTCCATACAAGAAGGCTCCTCACGTAGGCCCCTAATGTCCACTGTTCTTTTCTCTATCAAAGTTCCATACCCTCCAGGATGGGACAACACCCTCTTGAGTTCATGTAGCTCAATGGTTACTCCATGCCCATTCCCATTTGTGGACCAATACCTTGAGCCAGGGGCTAACGACAGAAGGCATCTGGGCACCTTTGGAGCTAACAGAGGAGAGATTGCAGAGTAAGGGCAGTCTCCAAGGGCCTTACCCATCAGCATATGTAAGCCATTGCAAGGAGTTGGATACAAGTTCTAAACCAGCCAGTGACCTGGGATAAATTATCTCCAGCTGATAAAGGTGGGGAATCGTGGAGAGAAGGTTTCTCGTTTCCTTATCAGGCATTTGGAGCCTCCAATTGACTGAGCGATCAAGGAGAAGCAGGGCCCTGCTATGATGGAGCCTTCCACATCAGGCTTTTGCAATGTGAGCTGCGCTGTGCTGTTTCATGCCACGTGGGCCCCTTTTCAGAGCAGACAGGTAGAGCCCTTCCAGGTAACTTTGGACCCTTCTGAGCACACACGGGGTTCAAGTACTCACGCGAAGTCGTCTGGAGAGGTGAAAACGCTTACCCTGAGCACTCTTGACTGTATCTCCTCCACGGCAGCCACACGCGCCAAGAGGAGCCACACACGCCAGGAGGAGCCTCCCTCTCTCCCTCTCCGGTTTTGGCTTCTTGACGTCAGTCAAGGTTTTTGGCCTTGAGGCCTTGGCCTTGGGCCCAGAAAACATCACTGTGGACAGTCCAGACCCAAGGGTGATGGCCCAGATAATTGGACAATTGAGGCCCAAATGTCAGTTTCCAAAACCAGAGAGGTTTTCGAGCAGCTTGACATATCATTAAAGCCAGACAGAGAAGCCCGACATCGCCTCCTCCCTGCCACCTTAAACGATGCAAAATGCTCGTCCACATCCAATTACACTCAGGGAATGTGACAACTGTAATTTTAGACATCAAATGTCCACAGGGGGAAAAAAGGTTAAATCTTACGGACTCCATTCATCAATAAGTAATGCACAATTAAGCATTTTAAAGTGAAATCTTGTTTCCTTTATTAAAATTTTTCCCCAGCCCACTGGCAGAAGTTTTTCCATCCTGCTGTCTCAATTTACATAGAGTATTAAGACTTCCCTCATCTGCAGTTCCATGAGTTTTTACATATGCTTAGTCTTGGAAACGTCACCACAGGCAGTTTTCTGGACAATTCTAACCTCCCCAGGGAGTCCTTCCCTGCTGTGCCTTTGTATCTAATCTCTCTCGCCCCTGCATTTAACCCCTGGCGGCCCCTTATCTCCCCTCATCACTGTAGCTTTCTCTTCTTTTCTCAGAGTGTTATACAAATGGAACCTGACTGGATTACCTACTCCCTTTTCTGGTTTGCCGACCAAGGGCCTGGCAATATGAACCCTAAGGGAGAAAGAGTTTATTTTGGCTTACAGTTTGAAGGTAAAGTCCACCGAGGTGGGGCAGCCTTTGTGGCAGGAATTCTGCATCCACTGTCCAAAAGCAGGATGAGGAATGTTCGTGTTCAGTTCACTCATTCCGCGGGATCTCAGCCCAGGAAAGGTACCATCAATATCAGGGTAAGCCTTCTCACGGCAGTAAATCTAGATTATCTCCCACAGACACAGCAAGCGCAGGTGAGAAAAGACCTGTTTCCATCCTCACACTAGAGTCCAGAAAGTTGATAATCAAAATTGAGTTCCACACCTGCAGCAAGCCGTGCTTTACAATGGCTTCTTCTAACTATAGGTCTCTTCAATCCGTGCATCCGTGCATGCTGCGTTGTCTATCAGTAACTGGGTCCTCCCGCTGCTGAGTTGTATGCACTCTGTGTTTGTGTGTGTGTGTGTGTGTGTGTGTGTGTGTGTGTGTGATTATCCGCTGAGAGACACTGGGCTTGTTCCCACTTTTCTTTTCTTTTTTTTTTTTTTTCTTTTTTTTTTTTTTTGCATGTAACACTGCCTTTGGTGTGAATACCCCGAATCGTGGTTGTGCTCAGCCTCTCACTGTTAAGAATGACATCGGTTGTAGTTTATTTATGTATGTCCTTTACCAGGCCAAGGACCTTCACCTCTGTCCTTGGTTTATTTAGAACTTTTAAAATGATTCCTGAATATCCAACTCTGGACAGTGCCTTTTCTATTTAAGAATGTGTTTATGTTACTTTTAACAATGTCTCTGGGTATATCTTAGGTATCAACTCAGAAAATGTTTGGAGGTAAGATTAAATTAAAATTACTAAGCTTTTGCTTAAGTGAATTGCTTTCAATAATGTAGGTGGGCTTCATCTAATCAGTTGACTAGTGTATGAATTAGTTTTCTATTGCTGTGATAAGAACACATGGCTAAGGCAAATTATAGAAGAAAGAGCATAATTGGGCTTATGGTTTCAGAGAGCTAGAGTCTATGATGATGGAACAAAGGCATGGTGACAGGAACAGCTGTCAACTCACTTCTCAAACTACAATCAGGGCCAGAGGGTACAATGGGAATGATATGAGTTTTTTGATGTTTTAAAGCCCAATGACTCAGGAATCCAACAAGACCATGTTGCCTAATCTTTCCAATTCTACCAATTGGAGACCAAATATTTAAAGACATAATTCTATGGGATCATTCTCATTGAAACCACCACAATTAGTCTCTCTGATTGAGAAAAAGTCCACAGCAGACTGCCCACAGGCTTCGGGACTGTGGGCTTCACTTGCTCTCACTTGTTGCCCTTTAGGTTAGAGGGATACCTTTAGCTCTATGTCTTGAGCCATGTGGTAGAGTTAGACTCATGAGCCAATGTCTTAGACTAAATACTTTCATACATATTACACACATTTTTATTGTGTACTATAAACAATATATATAATTATATTATATAATAGAGATTATATATGCAAGAAAATATTACTGATACACATGCAATAGATTCCAGACCTTGAACTTTAGCAGTTTACTTTTTTCCTGGCAAGTGCTATGTACCACAATATTCTCCAGTGATGCTGGGCAGTAGCCCTGAGTCACAGCTGTCAGTTATCCACACAACCTCTACTCGGGCTGCTCAGTATGATGTTCAGCAGGTTAAGTGCAGTAAAAGTTATTTGACATCTGATTTTCTACTTATTTTTTTTTTAGAATGTAACTCTGCTGAAAATCAAGAACATCTCTATATAAAAGTCTATAATTGCACTGTTTCTCTGTAGAACCTTGACTAATACAGATTTTTGTGTGAAGGGTACAACATTATTTCTTAAAGTGTGTGTGTGTGATATGTATGTGAGTGAAGGCACACGCATACTATAATGTATGTATAGAGGTCAGAGGACAACATTCAAGAATTGGATTTGTTCATTTCCATCTGTTTCTAACCAGGAATCCATCCAAGTTGTAAGGTTAGCCCAGTAAGTTTGTGTACCAGCAAAGCGAGCCATTGTGCCTATTCAGAAACTTAAGAATGGCTCTTTGAGTTGGCTCTGAGTTGTCTGGAATTGGCTCTGTTACCTCATTGGCCTTCGAGACAGTAATGGCCATTTCTTGTAGCAAAGGAAACAGTGATCTTTGCTGAAATGATCTAATAATACAGATAATAAAATGTCACCTTTGGGTAATTCTAAGCAAATGAATTTAAGAAGCAAAGGCAGTGGTGGCGCACGCCTTTAATCCCAGCACTTGGGAGGCAGAGGCAGGCGGATTTCTGAGTTCGAGGCCAGCCTGGTCTACAGAGTGAGTTTCAGGCCAGCCTGGTCTACAGAGTGAGTTTCAGGACAGCCAGGGCTACACAGAGAAACCCTGTCTCAAAAAAAAAAAAAAAAAAAAGAAAGAAAAAAAGAAAAAAAAGATTAGCTAGTTTTTCCTAATGTCATTTTAGAAAGTAGGAATTGAGAAGAGGAGCCGAGGGACTTCAATCACAGTCTAAATGCTTAATTAATATGCTGAGTGACCAGTTAACAGTGTAAATTAAATCTAGTTAATGCCATAAATTAAATCCAAAGTCTTAGAGTAAGTGTTGCCTGCTAGGGAGGGCTTGGGGTCCTGAGTTATGATGGAATGTCTCAGGAGGCACCAGTGAAGCAAGCTAGAGACATTGAACTCCGTTAGCTGGAACAGCCTTCCTGCTTCCAGTGCACAGAGTCTCCCTCTCCAGTCTGGGGGGACAAAGGATGGGGAATGAGGATAATGGAAGGCCCTGATTATTGTTTGAGGCTTTCTTTTATGGAGTCTGAGGGAAGGAAGAGGGAAAGGAAAAGATTGCCTTCGAGGCAATCCTTACTCTACTCAGAATCTAGCCCTACTCCCTATCTCTAAAGCTACAAGGAGTCCTAATGGAATGTATGGTGGTTGGAATATGCTTGACTCATGGGAAGTGGCACTATAAGTAGGTATGGCCCTGTTGAAAGAAGTGCATCACTGTGAGGGTGGGCTTTGAAGCTCCACTCAGTATGGGAAGCGTCCTCCTCCTAGCTGCCTGGGAGACAGATTTCTGGCTGTCTTTAAATCAAGACGTAGAACTCTTGGCTTCTTCTCCAGCACCTTATCTGTCTGGATGCTGCCATGCTTCTGCCATGATGATAATGGGCCTCTGAGCTCGTAAGCCAGCCCCAATTAAATGTTGTCCCTTATAAGAGTTGTCTTGGTCATGGTGTCTCTTTGCAGCAATGGAAACCTTTATTAAGACAGAACCCAAAGGAAAGTGGACAAAATATGACCTGAGTATATGACACTCTAAGAGAGCTACCTGAGTTTCCTTATTCATACAGAAACAATCAGGTGACAGGTAGAAGACTGGGCATTGCATATGTGGATGGCCATGCCACAGAAGGAACATAAAATTGCCCTAAGATTAATTTGTTGTTAGGGATCCACTAAATGGTTCCACCATTGGCATCTCAGGTCAGGGGGATTGAAATGGCTCTAACATTGCCCAGCCATTGGGTTGAAATGGAGACTAATATGTAGCCTAGAGTGAGTAAGGCCAAAGAGCCAGCCTAACTTTTCTGTGTTGTAGAGGAAGGCAGAGACAGCCATATTAGAATGAACTTGTCATCCTATGCCTGAATGTAAGTGTTATAGTTCTAAGGGGAGAGGGTTTCCCAAAGTGTTATGCCTCTGCTCTGGAGAGGAAATTTCCCTTAGTGCAAGTGTTATACCTCTGCTCTGCAGGGAGAAGGTTTTCCCAAACTGTTACAGCTCTGAAGGGAACAGTATCCTGTTAGTAGAGAGCCAAAGAATATCACAAAGTCACACTATACACAAACCTCACACAAGAGGTTTATTGGGAGGGAAGAACCCAAGAAGGTGGCTACCTCTGCTCAAGTGAGAAGCAGCAGAGAATTGAGCAGAAGACAGGGTTTATAAAGTGTTTCTTGGTTTGGAGTTTCCCAGGGTGGGGATTGGTGGGTTTTCAAGTCCAGAGCTTGGTTGGCTGTCTGTGTCTGCAGAGGCTGGGTCCAGCTGTTATGGCAGTTAGAGTGTTCTGTGGGCTGAGTCTGGTGTTTGGAGGTCCTCATGGGAGGGGCCTGGCCACTTGAATGCCTCAAGGGGCTTAGACCAACCCCCACACCCCCTTAATCATGTCTGTGTGGTGCTCTCTATGTGCTTGAGCTTAGAATCAAGCATGCAGTCTCTTGATTTGGAGTAACTCCACGAAATAAGAGTAATCAGATCCCAGGGTAGCAGAGGCCAAGGGATCTTAGCCAGCAAGGGCAAGGAAAACGTGGTAAAACGTGCACACTCGAGTATGCACAGGATCCTCCCTAACAGTTCACTGGAGGACACAGGTTTTTGTGCACAGCACCCAAAACCAGTTCAGGCTTGATGAGTCCTCCCATCCTTGGACCAGGATGTACTGGAAATATGTTTGAATAGAAACTGTCCACATTTGATGGCCGTCAGGGGAGGAGACACTTACTCCATTGTTCAATAAGGAGTGTACGTGTAGCCTGATGCAGGTGGGGGCATCCAAGGTTGCTAGGTGCTATTGTTTGGAGAGGAACATTGTGCTGGTAAAGGAACCAGGCTGTCAAATTAATAGAATTAATAGAATTTACTAAATTATTTCTTATGCTTACCTGCCCTGGTAGGGGGTAATGAAGATCAGGTGATCAGCGGAGGTAAGACGCCATCTGGTTTCATAACAGGTCCAATCGTTCCTTAATTTATCCTATGGCTGTTTCCCCAGTTTCCAAATGCGTCATTGGAGGAGACAAGTGGGTCAAGGGCAGGAGCCTATATGTTGATTTCCTAGTATGAATAAGGAGTCGTATGTTGGTAAAAGTCAAATGAAAATTAGAACTCTCTCCCTATGAAGACAAATAAGAAGCAAAAACCAAGTTTGTTTTCCTGGAGGGACTTTGTGGATATGATTGTGCCCAACCCAAGCTCAGTCAATGCTCCTATTTAGCCCACACAGGGGACAGTTGGATGTGTGTGTGTGTGTGAGAGAGTGATGGTGGATTTCTGTACCTTTGCATGGGAGGTGCTACTTATAACTGCTTATCAAGCTGAAGCACCCAGCAGCCTAGCTTTTCCACACTGCCTCAGGGGAATTTGTATCAAGTGGTCACTCTTGTTCTGTGGGGCTCACCAGGATCTTGGCCACCTGTGCCTTCCATGAGTAATCACACTGGGCATTGCCTTGGCAGCTTTGTGTTGTCTGGGCCCAGTGATCAGACGATACAGCTACTTTTTAGACTTACTGAGATGTTATCGACAAAAGTCAGGTCAGGAAATAAATTCAACTATATCGTAGGGGTTTCCAGCTCAGTGAGGTACCTAGGGTCTTAGCAGTCTAGACATGTAACAATGTATCTTCTAAAGTGAAGGGAGTGTGCCTTTATTTGTTCTTTGTGCAGACATGCACACACACACACACACACACACACACACACACACATGCACACACACATACACACAACCACACACAATGTCTGGTGTTCTTGATGTATCTGGAAGGCAATTCATTCCTTGTATTGTTCTGTTCCATTGATTGGGATATTGGCAAATCTGATGGTTTTCAATGGGACCAAGAACAGAATGAGATTCAGGCTACTCTACTACCATGGCCTCACATCCAACAGATACAGTGGCTCTGGAAGTGTTATCATGCGGAGGTGTAGACCCGAAGTGCCCTCCCCACCAACACTTACGAAGAATAAAGGGTCAAGGGTATAGCTAGTGGGCCTGTGTCAATGTATGTCTCTGAGCGATTACACCGTGCAATAGATCTGGGATAAAGGGGATTGTTGGAGAGGGAGAGGAAGGAGGACCTGGGGAAAGAGTAGAGGCAGCAAGCAAACCAAACCATAAGGGCAGAGAGACAGAGGGAGAGAAAGGGGCTCTGAGGACAGAAAGGGAGAAAGAGAGAGACAGAGAGAGAGACAGAGACAGACAGAGAGACAGAGATAGAGACAGACAGAGAGACACAGAGAGAGAGAGACAGAGAGAGAGAGAGACAGAGAGAGAGACAGAGATAGAGACAGACAGAGAGAGAGACAGAGAGAGAGGCAGAGAGAGACAGACAGAGACAGACAGAGAGAGACAGAGATAGAGACAGACAGAGAGACACAGAGAGAGAGAGACAGAGAGACAGAGAGAGAGGCAGAGAGAGCACCCTGGGATGTCAGGCAGTCCTTCTACATGCAGCCCACACCCGGAGCGCCTGGCAGAGGCAGGTGAGGGCAGCTTGTGATCAGTTAAGCCAGTGCTAGGTCCCTGAGAAAAAACAGTAACCTAACCCCCCCCTCCCCCATAAGTCGCACTGGAATGTCCAGAGGCAGGGCTTTGGGGGAACTGATTGGATCAAGAGGGCTCTGATATAGTAGCTCAATTAATCCATTAACATATATGTTGACCACATTGGAAGGTGGGACCTTAGGAGAGCACTTCATGAGGGGCATGGCTTTGAAGGAGACATCCAAGAACTGCCTCTTCCTCTGGGCAGAGGGTGTTCTCAGCTGTGTATAGACCAACTCCATCCTAAGAAAATGCATTCTGGTGCCAAGAGGGTAGTTTTAGGAGTTCACTCAATGTGTCACATTTGGGAATTTTTGTTTTGATGAGATTAACACTTAAGCTTGGGAACTATAGGATAAGTAAGTTAGTCTTCATTCTGTGTATGTATCTTACTCAGTTGTTGAAAGCCTGGATGGAGCAAAAGGCCTGCCCCTCCCTGAATGAGTAACTTCCTTCAGTCGACTGGGTCAGGCCTCACCTGCACCATTGGCTTTTGGGCCTGTAGGACCACACACAGATGTGGTCTTCACACACAGATATGAACTCCCCCTGCTCCAGCGTTATCTCAGGATCGATTCCATTTTCCCTGTGTGTGTAATTCTCTTTGTATAATGGTGTATTTGGCCTGCTCTTTGTTTTGTAGCAGCTATATTATCAGGGAGATTGGCCGGTGTTTTTCTTCTTTGACTCCTTCTTCGTTGCCTTTTAATCGAAAGGCACCATGAGCTTCCTCAGATGAGTTGGGAAGTGCACATTCCCTTCAGAATTTCTCTGGAACCTTGTGAAGATTTGCTGTTGTTTTTCTTGTCACTGTTTATCCAAGTTCAGCTGTGAGATCCAGGCCCAGGGCTTGCCTTTCAGAAGGTCTTGTTTGAGGCCACAAACTCAGTCTTTAAAAATATATACATGCCATCCATAGAATCAGTATTTTCTTGGCTTAGTTTTAGGAGTCTGTAGCTTTTAAGGAATTGGCTTATTTCCTCTTAATTGTTGAATTAATGTGCTCTGAGCTGTTCATAGTATTCCTGATGAGGTCTTACAAGCACCAATTTCTCTTTCTGATATTTTCTCCTTCCTCTCTCCTCTCTCCCCTCCCCTCCCACTTCAGCTTGGCTAAAGTTTATCCCTTCTGTTGATTTTTCTTGACAAATGGCATTTGGTTTCATGGATTCCTGTCTTATTTTTGTTCTTCTAACTCTGGGCTAATTTTTCTCCCTTTCCCCTTAGTTATTTATGGAAAGAGGCTCCATTACAAACCTGAAGCCTTTCATGTTCTAAGGAGTTAACACGTTAAATTTCCTTCTAAGCAGGACATTAGCTCCAGGCCACAGATTCATACATCTTTTATTTTTATTTACTTCAGAATATTTTCTACTTTTCACTGGAGACTTCCTTTGGCACCACCAATTATTGAAAGTTTTACATATCTGGTGATTTTTTTTTTTCAGATAGCCTGATATTTATTTCTAGTTTAATCTTTTTATTGTCACACACCAAAACTTGAACAATTTAGGTTCTTTTAAGTTTAATGAGGCCCAAACATTTTATCTTTATTTTTATTTTCATTGTTGGCCTGGCTTTGTGCATGTTCCCTTGGACCTGTCTTGTGCACCAGAAAGGGCGAGCGCCCTGCTCTTGCTGAGAGGAATACTCAGTGTTAGAGGTCGGGCTTGCGCTGCTCTCAAGCCCTTCCCTTCCTGTGCTTGGTGGTGTTCTCTCTCTGTTTACTATTACCCAGAAGAAAGTATCAAAGTCTACAACTGCAACCGTGGATTTGTTTATTTTCTTTTTTTCCAGTCTATCTGGTTTTGCTTAACTTGTTTTGCAGCCCTGTTGTTAGGAAAATATACATTTAAGATTATTATGTCGTCTTTAAACCTATAATTTTTTTAGACTTTTAAAAGTAATTTACATATAGAATAAAGTCACATTCTACTAAAAAGAGCACACCAAAAGGAAAAAGTTTATTTTTAATGTATACTCTCGTTTCTTTGCTTAAAAAAAATAGTAAAGTGTCTCTAGAAATCAAATTACATTATAAGCTTGTTGTGACTAAATTTTGATTAAATGTCTTTTCTCTTTCTTTTCTAAATATCTCCTTTGTTGTAAAAAGGGCCTCATTTTGGTTGATGCAATTCCTAAAACTCAAGGGTAGGTTTTTCCCGTCCAGGCCCCGAAGCCACAGTCGAAAGCCATTGTTTTTCTCTCCTTGGGATGCCCTAGTACATGCCTGCTTCCAGGAGATCCAGCTTCCACGAGAAGACTCAACATCCTTACATTTCACAACAACTATAAAAGCTAGGCCTTAGTCCTGCTGAAGGTTGTTTTGAGACGAGCATTAGACCTGTGTTGCCCAGAATGCCCAAGAATGAGGGAGCCGTACCAGGGATGGATGGAAGAGCTTTTTGCTCCTGTGCCAGGCTCTTGAAAGGGGAATGTAGAAACTGGACAAGGACAAGAAGAACTTGCCTAAGTTGCTGGAATCTCGCTTTGAATTTGCATGCTTCACGTCTGACTTTTCTTTCTGTGTTAACAGAGGCTATGTTACTTAAGGATCACAATGTCTGATGGGCTAGCCCTGGCGTGTCTCTCTCCTGCTCTGCTGTACTGGAATTTCTCTCTCTCTCTATTTTTTTTTTTTTGGCCTCAGAAGCTGACATCCAGATATCCCTACACATCGGACATCTGTTTCAAGAACCACTCCAATTAAAGGAAAGAAAACTCCCCAGTGGCTGTTTACCAGGTCCCCCATGGACTGCGAAGTGAACATTTGATACCTGCCCAAGGGAGGGATAAAGCCCCGTTAGCTCGTAGGTGCGTGTTAACAGGCCCCCACGTGTTTACTCATAGTGTTTCTGGTAATTGACAGGAAATAATGTCTCCCAGGATGCTCTCCCCGGTTCATTCAGAGCCTGGGGATGGGAACAGACTGGATTTTCCAGGTTGGTTTACCATCTCTATAAACAAACACAAATGTCTTGCTTCATAAAGCACCCACACCTTCTGAACAGCTGGACCCTAAGCTGATGTGCTGAATAACCCTGAAATGTGGTGGAATATGGCCTTCTCCAGCCCAGAGGCTACTAGTGGTGTCTGAGTGCCTTCAGCTATTGGTGACTGGAGGAGACAAACATCCCTGGGCCTTGTCTTTTAGAGCCACAGGAAGCAGCAGGACCAACAAGATGGTTGGCCCCATATAATTAGCCCGGGGAGGGTGACAATTCAGACTCTTAAAAGTGCCACGTCCAGGGATAGCTGGAGTAGCTAGGCAGAAATGGCCCCAGGTGGCTTAATGAGACATAAGGACGGGAATAACCTAATGAGATCAAACGATCTTTTACACCGTAGAAAGAAAGGGTAAGAAAGGGCAGTCAAGGCCTGGAGATCCATGTTATCTGGTTCCCATGCTTTCTGAGGGTGACAGTGAGCTTTGAAAGCTCCACTATAAAAACAAGAGGACACTCCAGCAGACCATCCCAGGACACCCAGGAGGGCCATTGTATTGCATGAACCAACCCTACCTACAGCTGCAGCCATAGCTGGGTCACAGCTGCAAAGGGCTTGTTCCATCTAATGGCCAAAATTCCACCCTGCCCTTCACTCCTGTGGTCTGTGTTCAGGCCCAAAGGAATCTGAGAACGTCCCAGCCCACCGAAAACTATCCGATCTACTGCTACTGACCTCAGGCAAAATGGCTACTGGCTGCCATCAGGATCAATTGATTGTGCCACAGAGGGGCCGCGCGATACCTTTGTGCCTTGGCTCACCACACCAACACAACCTTGTTTTCAGTCTTTCAGGCCAGCTTGCCGCGCATGCGCACTGACTCGTGGTTGGCCCTCCATTATGATAGCCACGGTATAGACTTCAAAGACTAGGATTTCTTCTCTCTTTTTTCTTTATTTTGTTTTGTTTTCTACTTGCTTTTTGCTAAGTCTCACCATTGCTTACCCTACCTTGTTTGGGCATCCTGGGAACCACTGTGACCTATTTATGGGGATAAACAGAAAAACAAACCCAGGGAGGAGACAGACAAGGACACCTGAGACTGTTTAGCTTGTGTCTCTGACTAAGGGAAGTGGGTTCTAACCTGGTTGCTCTGCTGTGCATGGAGAGGAGCCCTGGGCAGCTGGGCTAGTCACACAAGGGCATCGTTGGAGGTCCAGGCCTCCCCAGTGCTGCTGGGGAAGACACTGAAATTTCTGCTGAGTGTCTGGCATCATTCAAGACACGCAGCTGAGTGGCCCACGGGTTGGGGACAGTGGTTGATTGTCTGACTGGAAACGAGCCTGTGAGATTGGGTGTCACAGGGAAGGATACTGCATCTGAACTCCATCGACAGTGACCCAAGGCACCTGCAGCCCTATCACAGGCCTGCTGCTAAGCTCCCTGCTGAATGGCCCAACATGTTTACATATCCCCCACATCCCAGGAGTACCTGCCTGCCAAACTGAGGAACTTGAAAGCAGAGAAGGCACACAATCATGTTATTAGACCCCAGGCTGCAAACTCCTGTTTGTTCCAGGCAAACTATGGACAGGTATGCACCAACAGATACCTAATATCACCCAAGGGAGTGGTAGGCAGACACACATACATACTACACCATACACCTGGACCTTTCTCCTTATAGGTACAAAGCATTCCCCAACCCCTAAGGGGGCTTTTCATATCTGCAAATGTTGAAAATTAATATCGTTACACCCAACAACTAGAATAATAGCTAGAATAGTCTGAAAGTCTCTAACACAGAGAATGACAGGCATTTGAGGCTACAGAGATGTGTGCTAATCACTGTGGTTTGATTATTGCACAATGTCTGTGTGTCTAGAGCCATCACGCTCAAGCCCCAAACATAGGAAATGTTATATGTCTATTAAACAGTGTGTATGTGTGTGTGTGTATTTTATGCTTTTTTTTACTGATTCTTTGTGAATTTCACATCATGCACCCCAATCCCGCTCATCTCCCCGTCTCTTCAGATCCACCCTCTACTCTTGCAACCTCACCCCTAACCCCCCCCCCCCAATTAAATAAAAGAAAATCTGATCACAGAAGCTTCAGCATGCTCAGTGTGTCCCTCGGCACAATCTCTTGTTCACACATCTTCACTTGCATGTGTTTGTTGCACTGAGACATTGGTCTGGTTCAAGGTCTCCGGGTTCTGCTACACTACCAATACTGGATCCTCACAGGGGCTCCTCAGATACTCTGGTGTTGCTCTGTGTCATGGAGATCCTGCAGCTTTGGATCTGCAGGACTGGCCCCTTCACATGCTCTAGCAGTTCATAGATGGTGTAGGTGTTTGGGGTGGGCCAACTCATGGCCCTGGACCTGGGCCTGGATGATGGCTGAGTTGGTCAGCCTGCCAGCTCTCTCTCACCCACACCACCAGGGTGAGCTTGCTAGCACTGCCCTGGTTAGCTTACCCGATGCCTCAGCCAACAAGGGGTAGGTCACTTTCCCACTCTTACACCCACCCTCGGAAGCTCATCCATGCCTTTGCCACTAGGGCCAGCTCTACTGTACTGCCCATGCAAGGTGCAGGGCCTGAGAGCTACGTCCAGATGAAACACCTTTCTTGCAATGCTGAAGATTGAATTCAGGAACTTGTGCAGGGTAGACAAATGCTCTACCACTGAGCTAGTCTCCCAACCCCCAAAAGTATTTGTAAAAATTAAGAAACAAGAAGCAAAAGAAAATGTGTGTGTGTGTGGGGGGGGGGGGCATCTGAGTCTCTCTTACTCCAGGGAACATAAAACTTAACTAAAATAACAATAGCACCTCCCCTTCGGGTCTGAAGCCATTCAGTTTCACAGCACAGAGCTGTTGTGTTTGATGAGAGTATTCTGGAACTTTTCAGCAGCCACTGGAGTCCAATCATGAAGTCTTAAATGCATGAGTTGAGCAGAAAACCCTGTGCCCTGGACAGCAGTTATGTCCTTTGTATTCCCAGGAACCTTACATTGGAGGTGTCTTCTGAGGATTCCAGCAACACTCCAGCCTATCCCCCACCCCCACTTCCTTGGGACCACAGCTGAAGTTGCCAAATTAACTCTGAGTCCTAACAGCTGCTTAGGTTTTATAGCTGGTGTTCCTGGAGCCCCGCACAGCCACTGACTCCTTTTTATTTTGCTCCACAAGCCCCAGGTTTTGATCCACAGAACGTTTCATTTCCCTAACTCTCAGTTCCTTTGGTTCTGTGTGAGCCTCTCTAGGCTGGGTTCCTGTCTTCGGCCCACCCAGGCCCGATCCAGCTAGCCAGATGGATGGAAGAGAGCCCAGGCTCATGCCTGGCCACAGCCAAAGCCCAGAGCCACCTCCTCGATTCCCACCAAGTCCCTGTCGTGCTCTCTGTCTTATTGCTCGGCTCCCCTACCGATGCAGCAACTGATGGTCATCCTGGCTTTGACTTTGACCGTTGAGCCAAGCACTGAGACTTTTATTTTGCTTTCCTTCACCCTACCTCTTTACCTCTTCAACTGTGCTACGTGTTCCCACTGTGTCTCCTCCCACAGTATCCCTCCGCCAATTTGGTCCCTAGGACCTTTGCTTAGCTTGGGACTAAGGACGTCCTCATATCTCAGTACTCCATTTAGTCTTAGAGAATAAAGTGAATTTCAAGTTCAGGGACATTCAAGGCAGGATCTTCAGGGCTCGATTTTTCAAGTCCCACCCTCTCACAGATCCATTTACGGTTACCTCCCTGAGAGCAGGGTGGCATGGTCAGGTGCTGATGAGCGCTGGATAGTGCAGGGTGGTTCCACTGCCGCTGCCGGGGTGTCTCTGTTATATTAAATCCCGCCCTTGTCCAAGCCTCAACCTTGTCCTTGAGTGGCAACTAAGCTTCCTGAGGGTAGTGGAGGTAGTCCTTAGTATTCTCTTCTCTAGACGACACACAGCTTGGTCTTTCTGGGTCTGACTTCTCTGCTTTCTTCTGAGGGTCCTGCTTTTCACCTGTCTATTCTAAAATCTAGGCAGTCACAGAAACCAAGGGAAATGTGTGCAGGATGAATAGCAGAACACGCACACTGTCCTGGGCCGGGGACACAGACTACCAGCTACCTCGCCTCCATCCCTGTCTCCTAAATTCTCTGGAGAAGACTCGGACATGACACTCTCCCTCTGTGTCTCAGACGGCCCTTCTGAGGACTTTTCTCCACTCAGGTCTCTTTTCAAACAAAACAACCCTAAACTCAAACCATAAGCTTTCTAGTTTCCACATTTCCTCTCAGGGCCTGCTTTTTCCCTTTCCCTAACAGCTTTCATCTGGGATTTGTCTTTTGTCTCTGAACTGTTTCCCCCAGGCCCCCTAAGGCTGCTTGTCTGATGCCATCCTCTGATAACCACTCAAGCCAGAGAGTCTAAGTTCTCCATCTTACCCTGTCCTCCAGCTTGTCAGTTCTGACACATAACTTGTATTTGAATGACTCTGCCTTTGTAAAAGGGCTTTGAGTATGACAGGGTGTCTTTTTTCTTTTTAGAGGAAGAGAATCAAATCCATGACTCGCCACCCCCCTCCCCCCCATGAGCCATGTGGAATTTTCTTTAATAATGCTGTTCAAATCAATTTAGTTATTCAAGACTCTTAATATCTCTATGTGAATTATAGCATCAGCTTTCCAATATGAATCAAAAAGCCAAAGTATCTTCTTTAGGATTGCACTTACATACTTTAATAATATTTTTGTTAATTCTTTGAGAGTTTCATACCATGTATTTTGATCATATATGTCCTCTTCCTCCCACTGGCCACCCCCACCTCCTTATGCTCCCAAAAGAACCCTTAAATCTTGAGCACATTGTGATATAGACGTTCTCTTCAGGGCTGATCACTCTGTAGGCTCTTATTCAATAAATCCAGACTGGGTGTGAATCTCTCTGTCAATTGTCATATACTGCATGAAAAGCGCTTCTTTGATGAGAGCTGAGAGAGACACTGGAATGTGATATAACAATAAATGATTAGGGGTCATTTTAGTGCTATGTACAGTAGTAGTAAGTGCTATCCCTAGAGCCTATAACCCATGTGGCTGCAAGTCTTTAGAGCATACCAGGTATGCATTCCATCTTGTATATAAAGCCCTAAATCCAGTTAGAAAGTAGATGGTTGATCCCATGACATCTGTGCCACTACTACACCAGTGAACATGGTTTGACAGACCAGTTTGTACCTCACTGGATTCATAGCTGAATGATATTGATGATTAATTTTGTCTTCTGTGCGCATGCATCTTCTAGCACTATGAAAGCTAGCTGGTATGGATGAAGGTTCCAGGTCAGGATTTCTCCATGCTTATGATCCAAGTATGTGGTGTCTTTAGAAATATGAATGTCTTACTTAGAGTTTCCATTGCTGTGAAAAGACACTATGACCAAGGCAACTCTTATATATGACAGCATTTAATTGGGACTGGCTTACAAGTTCAGAGGTTTATTATCATCAAGGCGGGAACATAGCAGTGTCCAAGCAGGCATGGTATGGGAGGAGCTGAGAGTTCTACATCTTCATCTGAAGGCTGATAGGAGAAGACTGACTCCCATGGGGCTAAGAGGAAGGTCTTAAAGCCTACCTTCAACAATGCCACACCTATTCCAACAAGGCCACATCTCCTAATAGTGCCATTCCTTGGGCCAAGCATATTCAAACCACCACAATGGTCCTACTGTCACATTCTCAAGAGTAAGTAACAATAATGACAATAACCTGTAATGTGTGGGTTCTATGACATCCTGATGACCAATAATCTAGAAGAGGTAACCCATTTCTGGTACTGGTCTACTTGGGGCATTGATCTCCTATTGTAGGGGAACTGCATTTCAGTGTGTGTGTGTGTGTGTGTGTGTGTGTGTGTTTTGCTGGTTTCCATATGGATTTTACAAATGGACTTAAGTGTTACTTGTCCTCTACCCAGCTTTCCTATCCTCCTAATCCTTCCTGCTCCATTAATCCCCTTTACCGCTTTATCACTGTACCTATCTCCCTTCCCTTGAAGGAGTTTCCATTCCCCTACGGCCCCTTACTAGTTTCCTAACTTTTGTGAGTATTCCAACCTAAACACACATACATTTAGAGCTTTGTGTTGTGCTGATGTTGTTTGCTTATGGCTCCTTTGTCATATTAAGAAAATGATACACAGACTATTTTCTAATGATAAAACCATCTTTGTATTCCTGGCAGAAACACTGGTTTATGACAAATTATTATTATCTGAGGACACTCCTAAACTAGAAAAGCTAATATTTCTCATATGACTTCTATATCTATAGTGACATGTGAAACAAGTAGATTGTTCTTCTTTCTTACGGAGACTACATTTACCTCAAAAAACCAATCACTTCGCTTATTATCTTGAAGAACTTGTGAAAACAGGGATCATCTATTTTCTGTTGTTTTAACAAACATACCCCTATAAAAACCAAAATGAGCTTGTGAATGGGCATGCAATGTTACCTTGTTTCCATTCCCTTCAATGTTCTTAAATATCATTATTAACTTAAAACTTCTATTATTGTGTCAGTTTTGGCAATTTATACTATATATTTTCTTTGATTTTTTAAAAAAACATCAGCATAGTTTACATAATAAACCTCTTGTTTAAAATTTTCTTTAATGGATATAGGTGTTTGACTTCCTAATTTCAAGACTTTGTTTCTGATGCCTTCTTTTAAAAAGTGGTGAGTCCTGTCAAAGCAATTTTTTAAAGAATTACTATTCTTTTCAAAGGTGCTTTGGTTTTACCAATTGTCTCTGCTTTCTACCTTCCTTATAATTTTGTATAGTCTTTTTCTTCTATGATAAACTTTTAGTTTTCTTATTTTATGCTAATTGTACTAAAAGATGGGCCTTCTTGTAAATATTACTTGTGATTTCTTGTTTTTCTTATAGTGCTAGAAGCTAGACTCAGGGCCTTTCACGTGGTAGGCAGTTGCACTACCACTGAGGTGTGTCCTCCAGCCTGTGACTTTTTTTAAATCTAGGGATAATTCAACATATAAGCTGAATTCAAACATATAAGTTTTTTCCTTTCAAATTTGGAATGTATTAAAATCACAGTGTTGCCGTTAATCCTTGATATCATTGTATCATAAGGAGGGGGTGTGGCATGAATGATGTTGGCTAGTTGGAATTTGTCAGGACTTCTTAGCCAAGAGAGTGACTGGTTTTCATGACTGTTCTGTCAAGTGTGTGGTTTGTCCAGTCTTCTGCATTCTTCTTGTCTTTTGTCTAGTTGTTGTTTTCTTTTGGGGGAGACTGGCTATTATATAACATAATATTTGTTTTTCTCTCCCCTGTAGATGCACCGTTTATTTGATCAGTACTGAATGTACATCTTTGAATACTTTTAAAAATTTTTATAATTCATTATTTTCTAGCCTAGCTTATTTTTTCAAGATCTTCCTTCCTTGCTTCCTTGCTTCCTTGCTTCCTTGCTTCCTTGCTTCCTTGCTTCCTTCCTTTAATCAGTCTATTTGATTTATTCCTTTGTTAAGTCCGAGGAAAACTTTAATCTACGAGGTTTTGGTCAGATGCAGACTTGGGAATCTTATCTGACTCTGTAGGCCTCTTTCCCCTCACAGCACCATTTAACAAGATTTTACTTTTGATAAAGTCTAACTTATTGTGAATCTTTCTTTTGCTTTTATGGATCTCTGCTTTATTTGGTAACTTCTACTTACCTCAAATCATGAAGATGCTGTTATGGTCTGTTTCAAGCTGGCTTTTATGTATGATATAAGAGAAACGTAAAACAAGCATTTTCTATATAGATGTTGTTAATAAAATTCACTAGAAAGAAATTCAAACAAAAGTGAGAGACTTTTAACATGAAGACCATTTCAGAAGACAGGGAAAGAAGGAAGAAGGGAGAAAGGAAGAATGGAAGGGGAGGAGGGAGGGAGGGAAGAATGAAAGGGAAAAAGGAAGGAAGGAGGGAGAGAGGGAAGGAAGGAGGGAGAGAGGGAAGGAAGGAGGGAGAGAAGGAAGGGAGGAGGGAGAGAGGGAGAGAGGGAAGGGAGGAGGGAGAGAGGGAAGGGAGGAGGGAGAGAGGGAAGGGAGGAGGGAGAGAGGAAAGGGAGGAGGGAGAGAGGGAAGGAAGGAGGGAGAGAGGGAAGGAAGGAGGGAGAGAGGGAAGGAAGGAGGGAGAGAGGGAAGGAAGGAGGGAGAGAGGGAAGGGAGGAGGGAGAGAGGGAAGGGAGGAGGGAGAGAGAGAAGGGAGGAGGGAGAGAGGGAAGGGAGGAGGGAGAGAGGGAAGGAAGGAGGGAGAGAGGGAAGGAAGGAGGGAGAGAGGGAAGGGAGGAGGGAGAGAGGGAAGGGAGGAGGGAGAGAGGGAAGGGAGGAGGGAGAGAGGGAAGGGAGGAGGAAGGGAGGAAACACAGTCATTCTGACTTCTGAGTGCTTGATATTGGCATAATGATATAGATTCTATTCCATTGGGCTTGTCTGGGCAGCAAAAATGAGACTTCCTTGGGTATTTATTTTGGCAGCTGAAACAGGAGCAGACTTGCACAGGGGTTGTAAGATCTGTCTTGTTCTTTCAGGAATTGAGAAACCTTATATTCAACATCATCGTAAGAAGTGGCTTTCAGGGTCCATTCTGAATTGCAGGCTGTGGTAGCTTGAATGTGAATGGCACTATTTGGAGGCGTGGCCTTGTTGGAGGAAGTGTGTCACTGTGGAGGTAGGCTTTGAGGTCTCGTATATGATTAAGCCATTCCCAATAAGTCAGGCTCCTTCTGTCTACAAATCAAAAGGTAGAACTTTCAGCATCATGTTTGCCGGTATGATGCCATGTTTCTTGCCATGATGAAAATGGACTAAATCTCTGAAACTGTAAACCAACCCAATTAAATGATTTCCTTTATGAGTTTCCATGGTCATAATATCTCTTCACAGCAATAGAAATCCTAACTAAGACACAGGCTAAGCTAGTTCCTTACCTCCTCCTTGGAGAGTCCGTTTTCCTCCAAGTTCACAACATCTAGTTACTTCAGAACTATTTGTGAAAAGAACTTTCTTTTCTTGTTAGATTGTTTTGGCATCTTTGAAAAACATGAGTGTGGGGGCTGGAAAAATGGTTCAGTGGTTAAGCGCACTGACTGTTCTTTAAGAGGACCCCAGGTTCAATTCCCAGGACCCACATGGCAGCTCACAACTGTCTGTAACTCCAGATCTGGCACTTACACATACATGCAGGCAAAACACCAATGAACATAAAAATAAAAAAATAAAAATAATGTTAAAGCAAGCAAGCAAACAAACAAACCTCCAAAACACGAGCATTAACACATGTGTGTCTGTTTTGGACTCTATGTTCTTTTGTAACATGTGATCTTGACTAATATAGCTTCAAAGAACTCTTAGAATTCAGTGGCTTAAGTCCTATAGACTTCTTGGGGATTCCTGTTACCATTTTAGTCCTTTCTGGGACTATCCTAAAATCTCCTCTGCCAAAAAATTTAGTCCGTTATTTTTAAGTTTAGCCTCAGGCAAGTTCTTAGGACAAGGACAGAAAGTAGCCACATGCTTTGCCAAAATATCACAAGAACCGTTTGTAGTCCAGTTGCTAATGTTGTTTCCCTCTGAAACCTTTTGAGATGGCCCTCCACAGTTCACACTGATCAAAGTATTACTGTCTCTCAAGCTACTGGACAGCCCATTAAATGTTGCTTATAGCAGTCAACCTCTTTCCTAGTCCAAAGTTCCAAACCCTTCCACACTCCTTCAAAAACCAGCATGGTCAGGTCTGTCACAGGAAGAGCTTAGTCGCTGATCCCAACCTTTGTATTAATTACTTTTCTATTACTAAAATAAAACACAATAAGCAAGGCAATTTATAGAAGGGTTTATTTAAGGGATTACAAAGAGATGAGAGAGTAAACTAGGGATGGTAGGAACCTTTTGAAACCTCAAAGATGGCCCTTCCTCCAAGAACACACTTACTTGCTTTAACAAATCATGCCTTCCAAGCCTCCTCAAATAGTGACTGGAAATTGGAAATTCAAGTTCCTGCCTATAGTGGATATTTCATTCAAACCATGACAGAATGTTATTAAAGTTAATATATCTGTATATATACATATATGTATAATGTGTGTATATATATACACACACACATATACACATACATATATAGTATATATTATATATGTATATATGTGTGTATATATGTGTGTGTATATATATATATATATATATACATACATACACACACACACACACACACATATATAATCACAAGGTGTTATCAGACAGTTATGTGCCTTCTAAGAAATGGAGTGAAAATAGTATTTTATATTTACTCAGAAATATACAATTTCTAATGTTCTTTTCTTCCTAAAGATTCAATTTCCAACTAAATGCAGTTTCTCTCTTCCCTAAAGAAAATGCCTAAGGATTTTTTTCACTGTTTCTCCTGGTAATAGACTATCTCAATTTTATTTTAAGCTGTCTTGAAAATTTTTTTTACTAGATATAAACTTCTAAGTTAACATTTTCCTTTTTTCTAAAACTTTTTGTGTGGAAAGGGGAGGGTAAAGTAGGAGGCATTGAACCTGTGACCTTGTGCACGCTGCACACAAGTGCTCTGCCTCTGAACTTTATCATCAGTCCTAAACTTATACAGATCTTCTGGTCTCCGTGATGCTTGCTTTGTTTGTTTCCCTAAGATAAGTGCTCATGCATTCCAGGCTGGCCTCAAAATTGCTGCTCTTTGTACTCCTGATCTTCCTGGCACTGGCACGGCCTCCTGAGTTCTGGGTTGAGAGGTGTGTGGCTGTCTCTATTTCCTTTGCATTTATTCTTGTTGGAGTTCTCTGGGATTCTTGTAGCTTAAAAGTTAGGTATTCACTAAATGTAGGAACTTGTTTCCCTTCCTTCCTTCCTTCCTTCCTTCCTTCCTTCCTTCCTTCCTTCCTTCCTTTATTTCTTTCTTTTCTTCCTCTTCATTATTCTTTACTCTTTCCTTTCTTCTCCCCATTCCTACCCCACCCCTCCCCACCCATCCCCCACCATACCCTCTCCTCCTCTCATTTTCTCTCCTCTCCACTCTTCTCTCCTCTTCTCTTCTATTCTTTCTTTTGTAAATTTTGTTAATCATTTCAAAGGACCAATTTGATTTTTCTTGATGATTTTCCTCTCTATTTCATTTAGTTTTGCTCTAATCTGTCTTAATTTGTGTGTGTGTGGGGGGGTGTCTAGAGAAGAGGATAGCAAGGTACAGGTGATATAAAGTGTCAAATGGACAAAACAAGGAGGGAGTTTTGTTTGGGGAGCAATGAGGGAGAACACACAGAAAGAGAGGAAGTACAGAAATAATTAACACTAGGATATTTGAAAAGCCATCATTATTCTAAATTTACCTGAAAGTATGCATGCGTATGACACAAATATATATGTAATTCTAATTTCTAATACGTATATATGTATTGTATTATACACATACACATATGTATTAGTTAAATAAAATTACAGTACCTGAGTGATAACACTGCCTCCAAGAGCCAAAGACTATCCAATAAAAAACAAACAAACAAACAAACAAACAAACCACATGTAACAGGCATGAGAAGTTTCTCTCTGAGATCAGGGGAGTCCAAGAGAATGATACACACACACACACACACACACACACACAAACACACGCAAATTGCCCTTGGCTGCATCCCAGAAATTGAAGTGAAGTTTCTATTGCTGAAGACCCCATGTACTTTGGACACAGGACTCAGATGATTGAAGCTGGAATTGTCCCAAAGCTCCCTGAGGACCATCTTTTGTAATACCAGATGATATGCAACCTACTAAGAGAGGACCACAACCAGTACTCCTACCCAGTTGGTTATGGTTTATGATTTACAGCAATGGCCATCAGGGCAGGATGTTGTTAAAGGGGAAAGAGTGGCACCTGTATGTTGGCAGTAAGCACCAGCTGTCCAGTTGGAGCCAAGGCCTACTCAAGGGGAGGGAACCCATGACTGGTATTGCAGAGCTGAACTTGTGCTTAGTGAGGCCATAGATCCTGGAGAACCTACTACCGGCACTTTCCTAAACGAGCATAATTCCTAACTGCATTCTAAACATGTGTCCTTATACCCACAGGTAAGTGTCAACCTCATCCCTCATCAAGGAAGCTTCTTTTTGCAGCAGAAGGAGACCATTATAGAAAGCCACAACTAATAAAATACAGATTATGAGGTGCTTGCCCCAGTTGATACACCTGCAACACAACTCCCATACCTAAGGCTCAGCAACATCTTGGAAGGAGAGGCAGAAAGATTGTAAGGAAGTCCAGGAAGTCATGTGATAGTGTGGCTTCTGGCTATAACCGGGAAGCTACACCTATAAGCTGTCAGCATGGCTGTCCAAACAAAGTTGAACAATTCCAGCACTGACTGACATCTCAACACAGATGAGAGAAACCCCACAGGCCTCATAAAAAGTTGTAGTCAGTGACTACAGGTGGAGGGAGAATTAGCCAAAGCCCAGGGATGGGCCCCTGATTGGTCAGCCCCAGAAAATGATATATGCGACAACAATGACTGTCCCTACTCAGCAGGTTGTATTCACATGTTTATTGTATATGTATGTATGGAACAACAATGGCTAAAGAAGAGATCATGGATTTGAGAGAGAGTGGACATGGGAGAGGGAGCAGATGGAAGAGAGAAATGTTGTAATTATGTTTTAATTGAGTAAAAAGAAAGGGCTCAAGGTACAGCTCAGTATTAGAACACTTGTCCAGAAGGTGCAAGGTCATGAAGGTGAGCTCCAATCTCCGTCATTGTCATAATAGACAGATTCCTTTACAAGACAGGGTTTCTCTGTGTAGCCTTGGCTGTCCTGAAACCCACACTATAGACCTGCCTTGTGAGTGCTGGGATTAAAGGCATGTGCTATCACCACCTGACTAAAATAAATAAAAGAGTGGTGTGTGTGTGTGTGTGTGTGTGTGTGTGTGTGTGTGTGTATGTGTGTGTAATTTTATGTGCATTGGTGTGAGAGTGTCAGATCCCCTAGAACTGGAGTTAGAGACAGATGTGAGCTGCCATGTGGTTGCTGGGAATTCAACCCAGGTTCTCTGGAAGAACAGCCAGTACCCTTAACTGCTGAGCCATCTCTCCAGCTCCACAAAAAAAAAAAATTTTTTTTAAACCTTTCTCTTGAAACTTTCCAGTAGATTTCTGAGTATTCTAGATAGAGCTGCACACAAGCCAGACTTGCGTGATCCCACAGGGGAAATGGACTACACTGACTGTGTGCCAAGAAGCCCTTTGCTACCTCTGGCACCATGGCAGAAGCAGTGGTTTCTGGAGCAGCCACACAGAACTGGATGCACTCAGGCCATCAAGGAAACCGAGTGAGCCCAGCAAAGAGACACTCCCACTTGCCTGCTGTAGGGCCTGTGCATACCTTAAGAGTGTTTGCTGGCTATTGCTGGGGTCAGCCAGCCTGTGCAGCCTCCCTGTGGAGGAAGTACAAACGCTCACATCGCAGCAGCTGTGAGGAAGGCATTACAGGCTGGGGAAACAGCTTGAATGTGGACTATTATCATGAGTCCATGAGTTTTCAGCTTACAGCTTGACTTGCAATTGTCTTATTCCGCAGCAGTGCAAAAGGTGGTATGCACTCAGTAGAAACCCCATGTGGGATGTTGGATTTGTTCTTGGGTTGGTCATGGGCTGTGGAATGGTCCTTTCTCCCCACAGTGGGTAGCTGTGGGTGTCACAGCTTCCAGTCAGCCTGGGATCACGGGCAACCAGCCCCCTATTCTCTAGCATGTTGTGTTGTTAAGCTATAATACACAACAGGTTATGGGTTGTCAATGTGCCATTGGTTTAACATTATTTCCTCTTTTTATGCATATACATGAATGTGGTGCGTGAGTGTGTGTGTGTGTGTGTGTGTGTGTGTGTGTGTTCATGTGTATGGATACAAGTGTGTACATGCAGAGGCCAGAAGTCTGTGTCAAGCGTTTGTATTTATCACTCTGCACATTACTTACCAACGCAGTGTCTCCCAGTGAATCTAGGACTTATGAATTGGGCTACTTTAACCAGCTGTCTGCCCTGGAATCTCCTATCTTCACCTTCCGAGAGCTGGGATTGCAGCAGAGCTGACACACAGACTCAGCGTTTATGCCTGGGGTTAGGGTCTAAATTCTGGCTCTCATGCTTTGTGGCAAGTCCCCTGAACCACCCCTCAGCTCCGACTTAACAGTATTTTCTATTTAAAACGAGTTTATCGAGACATAACACAACCTAACACAACACAACCTAACACAACACAACCTAACATAACACAACCTAACATAACACAACCTAACATAACACAACCTAACATAACACAACCTAACACAACCTAACACAACACAACCTAGCATAACACAACCTCACATAACACAACCTAACATAACACAACATAACACAACACAACATAACACAACATAACACAACACAACCTAACATAACACAACCTCACATAACACAACCTAACATAACACAACCTAACACAACCTAACATAATACAACATAACACAACATAACACAACACAACCTAACATAACACAACCTCACATAACACAACCTAACAAAACACAACCTCACATAACACAACCTAACATAACACAACCTAACATAACACAACCAACATAACACAACATAACATAACACAACCTCACATAACACAACCTAACATAACACAACCTCACATAACACAACCTCACATAACACAACCTAACATAACACAACATAACATAACACTAACACAACCTCAAAGAGGAAAGCATTCCAAAATTGGTGAATCAGTCCACCGGAAGCGAACTTTCCTTCTTACGCATGCTTCCTAGGAACACTCCATGAAATGGTCATTAATATTATCCTGAGCCAGTTCTTAAAAGAATTAAAACTATCCCAAGGACATTCTCTGGTTATCAGTAACAGAATGACAAAAGAAAATTCTCCCAAAATAGGAACTGGACAGCACATTTCCAAATAATTCCTATGTCAAAGACAAGGCCTCAAAGGATTTTTTTTTTTTTAATGAATGGAACTGGATGAAAAAAAAAAAAGGCAGTGTAGCAGAATTTTCAGGGTACAGCCAGTGCTGAAGGGAAACTGAGAGCACTGAATGCTTAATGAGAAAACCCCTCAAATTAAACAAACAAAACCAGCGTCTCTCTCTCACAAAACCAGAAAAACACAGAAAATACCCAAAGTGAGAGAAAAGAAAGGCATGGCAAAGACAACAAGATTTGTTGACATAGAAACTGATAGGTGAGAAAGAAAAGTGAACGGAACCAAATGGTGGGCCTGTACAATTCAAAACTGATACCAGAGAGCAAGGACGAAGGAGGAAGGGAGGGAGGGAGGGAGGGAGGGAGGGAGGGAGGGAGGGAGGGAGGGAGGGAGGGAGGGAGGGAGGGAAGGGGTATCAAGGGAGGGAGAGATGGAGATGGGACAAATTATCAGTCCCAAGACAAGGCGGGGGCCATCATTACAGAACCTACAGCCAGCCACAATTAGATAATGCGGAAAACCATGAGAATGTTGTGCCCTGCCCCATCTCATCCACTGACAAGGAAATTATTGTCTGATGTCAACCTTTGAACTAGCTGGCTCTGTGCTGTGGGTACCTCACATTGTACAGTTTTCCATGTCACCAAAGCCAACCCCTGTATCTGCCCACTGCAAAGAAATCCAGTTCTCTGGATTGTTGGTTTTATTTGTATTTTGTAATTTGTTAAAGTGAACAAAACATACACATTTTGCTGTTGTTCTTTATAACTGCACAGTTCAGTGGCATGATAAGATGCACATCGTTGTGTGACCATTGCCACTGTCTGCCTCCAGAAACTTTCCTCTTTCCAGCTGAAACTATGAACACATTAAACTAACTCCCTTCTCTCCTCTGTTCCCTGGCAACCACCATCCACTTCCTGTCCCTATGAGTTTAACTAGTGTAGACCCACAGAAGGAGAATCATATAGAATTCTATTATTTTTATTTTTGCACATGTTGATGTTTATGTGTTGATGTGTGGGTATGTTTGCACACTTGTGCATGTGTGACTGTGGACATGTGTACGCCATGGCATATGTATGAAGGTCATAAAACAACCTCAAGTGTTGGTCCTCACCTTCCTCTTTGAGACAGGCTCTCTTCTTTGTTGCTGTGTATTCCAGGTCAGCTGGCCTGTGAGCTCCCTGGGGAGTCTCATCTCCCCATAGGTGTGCTGCGATAACAGATAACTACATCCAGCTTTATGTGGGCTCTGGAGATTCATACTCAGGTCCCCATGTTTACACAGCAAATGCTCTACTCACTGAGCCATTTTCCCAACCAGCCGAACTCATTCTTTGGTGTTTTGCTTGGTTCACTCAGCATGGCCCCAAGATTCATCTGTGGATTACCATTGCATGCTGAATAATATTCCACTTTATGTGTATGCCACATGGTGCCTAGTTAACATCCATCCATCCACTGGCATTTTAATTGTTTATATTATCGGTCTTCTGTGAATAGTGCTGAACTGAATATGGGTAAAGACAATTGACTTCATGGGGTCACGTGGGAAGGATGTAATTGGTAGATGCTGAGAAGCGTTAGATGTAATCACGAGGCAAAGGACGTCACGAGATGCCTGTGGCTTGAGCCATGTAAAGGAGAAAGAAGCCTGGTGTGAAAAGAGGACATGGCTCTTAAGGTGGGCCTTCATGAGGAAATACCAAACTGCCATCAGGGGCTGCACTGCCTGCTCCTGGAGTCCTGTGTCTGAGTCACTCTGTAGTTCTCATGGTGAATGGGAACAACTGTAGTCTCTGGTGGTTGTTAGAAAACAGGAAGGCCACGGTGTCAGGGCCTTGCTCATCTGCATTTCCTGTTGGAAGGTGGTCGAACTTTTAAAGGGTGAGGCCTGGTGGGAGGAAGTTAGGTTATTGGGGTGTACTCTTAAAGTGGGTCTGGCATCCTTCTTTCTCTCTTTCCCAGACAGCATCAGATGAGCAGTGTCCTCTGCTGTGTACTTCTCTGGCTTTGCCATAGGCCCAAAGGCAACAGGGCCAAATGGCCATGAACACATAGATGCCTCTGAAACCGTTGGCCAGAATAAACCCTCTCTGCCCTGAAGCTGTTTTTCTCATGCATTTTGTTACCATGATGGAAAACTTCCAACACAATTTTTACCTATCGAGAGTTAGGGCCTATTGATCATATGTGACATTGTGGCCTAGGAAGATAGTAAAAAATTGGGAGCTTAGAAAAGGGCAAGAGCAGAGATTGAGTTCACAGCGCAGAAGCTGGAGATGGGCTGGGAGGGTGGACTGACGCAAGCTAACTTCCCTGACTCTGATGGCCACACTGGAAGGCATGATGGATCTGCTTTCCTGAGAGCAAGGGCAGGACAACAGATTCTGGGTTTGGACACAGATGTCCAGTGTTGAACCCTACTGATTGGCCCAGGCCCTGACTACACTCAAAGGTCACATTCACTTCTTGAACTCTCACTTTGAATACTTCTCCCTTGGAGCCCGAGGCTGCCCTAGACTGATCTCCAGTGCCGTTCTCTTCCTGTCCTTGCCCCCAATAGCCCAGATAATGTGAGTATCACAAGGGTGGCCAACAGCATTCAAATCATTCAAATCATGTACAAGATTGATTGGCAAGTCGATTGGTAGCCTCAGCTCCCTCAGGCTCTGGCTATCTGCTATGGAGATCCCTGCCTAGCAATACGGCATAGAGGCAGCCCTACCCCTTACTTCCAAAGAGCTCTTCTTCTATGATGCATCATCAACAGCTCACAGTCCTGCTCCTAAGGACAAGCAAGCAGGCACAGCTGATCTGATAAAGATGGCAGCTGCTTTCTCAGAGGACCGTGTTCTATGATCACTCATTATTCAGCAAACATTGTTACTTCTGTGAGCACTGTAGACGTTAATAAAGACAGCAATGGAGTTGAGGCCCAGTAGCTGGGGAATGGGTGCTGCCATCAACAGCAAACCCTGGTGGGCATCTCCCTAAGGACAGAGTGGGAGCAGATGTGGCTCTCCTGGGTCTTTTACTTCCAGAGAGCAGAATCTTCCTGCGCCTGGAGCCTTTAGAGCTCAGCAGCACCAGAGGAAGTAAAAGCCAGCCCAAGGAAGAGACAATGTCGGGGTAGAAGGTACCAAGGGTGACCGAGCATGGCTTCCTGACAGAACTAGGACCCAGTCTGGCTTGCCATTACAGAGCTACTCACCCAAATGCTAGACACACTGTACCATGTGACTCACTGAACTTATAGTGCTACACTGCTAACAGTTACACATAATATCATATTAAGTATGAACAGATACTGTCCAGAAATTTAAAGTGGAAGAGATGGAGCTGTGATGGAGAAAGGGAGGCTGGGGGATGGTCACTCATCTGAGCTCCAGAAGGCCAGATTTCCTCATTCCCCAGAAGCTGTATGACAGCTTCTTGTTACTATCGTGAATACCAGACAAAAAGTAAACCTGAGAAAGGGGAAGGGCTATTTGGGGTCAGTGACCAGGTTTTAGGCTGTGTTCATTTAGCTCTACAGCTCTAGGCTGTGGTGGCATGGGCCACCATGGTGGATGCTTACTGAGGAAGCCACTCACCTCATGGTGACTGGAGAACACAGAGCAACAAGAGGGACCAGAGTCCCACATCCCCGGTAAGTGTACACCCCAGTGATCAGGCCTTACCTCTTAGAGGCTCCATTACCTTGCATCAGCATCGCAGACTAGGACCAGCTGTTGACCCATAAGCCTTTGGGGACATTTTAGATTTAGCCTGTTGCAACTGGAGAATGGCATGCTGAGAGTAGCTGGGAGCCAGATCTGTCACCTACTCAGGAAGAACTAAGACACAGGCATGCTGGATGCCTAGGGACAGCCATGTAGCATTCTGGTGTATCTTCTTTTTAGAAACACAACCAAAGCTGCAGGACTGGCCTTTGGCTGAAGGTTAGCCCTTGGCAGCATCTGTGTTATCTTTCTAGGATTGTCTGACACCCCCACCCCACCCCCACCCCCTCACACAAACTGCTGAGTATCTTGGTACTTAAATACAGTCTCCTGACTGGCACTGTCAAGTTAGTGACTTTCAACTCTCTCAAAGGAGGCTGATGGGAAAGAACCTGAATTATACGGCAGCAGCTTGAACCACCAGTGCCTCTGTGTGCCTTTACTATACCTTCTGACTCTGGTGTCATCTCTGCTCCTTTCCAGTTAACATTTCAAGTCATTTAATCTCATTTCATTCAACAAACTTCTAATGAGTAAACATTAGTGTCATTCCCGACTCTGGTCTTCAGCAGGAGCTACCGAGAAGGGCAAGGCCACTTCCTCTTCACAGAAGACATACAAGTGTATCTCTTGGCCCCAGGCTTGTGCAAGGCAGGATCATCGCTTTGCTAGGGATGAAGGAAGACGAGAGGGAGTCATGCAGTTGGAACTGAGCCAAAATAAATGATGATGAAGACCTACCGTCTTTCTGGGGAAAAGAAAAGGACCACAGAGGAGCAGAAACATAGTCTATTCTGGGAACTGTAGGTGGTTCCTCAGTAGGGCCAGGCTAGGGAGTCTAGGGATGCTGAACTGCTTGGAAAGAGAATGACCAGGAAACAAATGAGCTCCCCCTTTCCTTGTCCTTTGAGGCGTCCCAAGGCAGTGGCCTATGGGCCTGGGGGTCTGTCAAACTTTCATGAGGGTCCTCGGAGCCTAGAGTGGGGAATGGTCTCAAAGGCTGTCTACCTGAAGCCCTAGCCAGGGATGGATCCCTTCTCTCACTGAATTGATTTGTGTACTCCCCTTTCACCTCTCCATGAAATAGTCCAGGTCCCCCCTTCCCGTGTGTTTGGGGGACTCTTGGGGTTTCCCCGGTGTTAAAGTGGAAGAATGAGCTGCCAAAGGTTGCCTGGAATCGGAACTTGGAACACAGTGGGTCCAGGAGGGGAGGAATGAACACAGACAAGCTTCCTTTGGACAGCTGTGCCTAGACCCTATTAAAAAAAAGTGTCAGATTCAATCACCCAGGTTGGGGGGCTGTGGACGCCAAACATCTGGATCTCTGGCCAGGCCCTTAAGACACCAGGATGTTGCACTTCCCACCTGGAAAGCTGCCTCTTCCAAACAGTGCTGCCCAGGAGAGGGCAAGCATCTGGCCAGCTGCTTGCTCACTTCCTCCTGGGGCTCAGCTTGCTCCCCAAGCACCCGAGAATGGGGATGGTCAAGAGGCAGGGCTGTCCAGCTCCATCTGGGTCTACCTCGGGGCTCTAGGGCAGCCCACACTCACAACTAGAAACTGGTGGCTGAAGGCAACTCCCCAGGCACGCTGTGGGAGGGGAGGGGGAGGCTCAGCAGCATCTTTGCCTTTTGCATGGATTATTTTCCATCTGCAGCAGTGATAGACACACAGCAGATCCATGTCAACCTTGGGAAGTGAGAGCAAAGCTCCTCCGTAGGCTTTGTTGCGGAAGAAGAAATCTCATTTTACCTACTGGCTCCTTTGGCCAAGGATAAACAAGCTAACACACTCAAGAGTCTAAATTCCTAGAGGTGGAAATTCTGTGTGTATGTGTGTGCATACATGCATGCGTGCATATGTGTACATGTATGCACAGCTATGTCCATGTATGCATGCATGTACATACACATGTGTTTGTGAGTATGTATGTATGTATGTATGTATGTATGTATATGCCTGTGTATGAGAGAGAGTGTGTGTTTGTGAGTGTGCATGTGTGTGTGTGTATATATATATATATATATATATATATATATATGCATGTGTATATGTCTATGTATGTATATATGCTATACATATGCATATGTATATGTATCTCCCTCCTCCTCTCTCTCCTGGATTGTCTTAAGCATTGAAGCTACCATTTTTTTTCTCCAAATGAATGGGTCTGTTGATTAAAGCAGCAAATGACCAGGAAAGGACATTGAAAGGAAAGGACACCACTGTTCTCATTTAAAAGCAAATCCAAAAGATTCCCCTCCGGAGTCAAACAAAACACCACCTTGTTCCATCAAAGGTTAAGAGAGAGGGAAAGAAATCAACAACGTCTCACACCCAGGTACTTAGAAGTAAGTGCAGTTCACAACCAACACATTTCCGGGTAATTCTTTCTCCACCCCTGACAGCATTTTAAGCTTGGACGCCTGCTCAGGATTTATTATGGCTCCTCTGCAGCCGGCCTATCCAGCTTTTCTGTGTGGAAGGGGTTTTGAGTCTTAGGAAGCCAGATTGGGATTAAGCTGAGAGAAGCTCTGCCTCCCTCGGAGGAGAAACCTAAAGTGACCTCTAGAGCTGGGTGCAGGAGTTGTATGTTTCGTAAATTACACTGACTGCAAAGCCTCTTGGGAAAGAAGCAATTCTCCAAATGTGGTTTTTATATGCCTTGTGTGTCCAAGCGGGGGCCCAAGGAGAAAAAGTGCACAAGGATGGTTGCTTTTTGGAGACTAGGCAGTTTCAAGTGAATAAAAAAAAATTCTTCCATTAACATGGGAGGGAGGGGTCACCAGCTGTGTGGTTTTAGTCAGTGGACTCAAATGTAAGCGCATATTTCAGGCAATGGACATCTTTGGGTTTGAGAGTTTTGTTATTATTTCATTTCAAACCTGGCCCCAGGACAAGCTGGTGCTTTCTGCGGCAGGATCTTAGCACCGGATTTTGATGTCTGTAAATAAGGAGGTAATTTGAGATATTTTGACCTAAATTGGGGGTGGGGTGAGGGGCTCAAAGTGAAATTCAAGAACAAAGAAAAAAAAAAGAGTTTTCTACTGTTAGGAACAGAGAGAAGTGACAAGATGCAAGCCTAGGCTGTCTACTTGTCTCAAAGTGGCTTTTGACAGGCTGATCGTAGAGGTTAGCTACTGTCCAAGCTTCAGGGCAGACTCCATATCCACACATCCCACACTCATGCCATCCTTCAACTTGGGAGGGAACATGGGTTGATAAAGAAAGCTACCACTGTACTGTGAATTTCCTCAGCCCTGCTTCCTGGTCATCATGGATAGTATTCCCTCAGCATTTACATGGTCTTAGCTGTTCTAGGGGGGTTGAAGTCTGCAGGAGTCCCCTGTAGGATCTCCATACGTGTGGTGTCATTTTATGTCAGGAACTTGGGTGGGCATCTACAGATCTTTATATCTACAGGGAGCCCTGGAGCCAGTCTCCCATGGAGAGAAGACTGTTTGTAAGCAATTGGGAAACTCCGTGACTCTGGACGAAGCTGAGATGCCTTCTTTATTCAATACCCAGTGACTGACCATGTTTTGAACTCATTTCATATACAGGAAAGGAGAGTCCCACAGTTTCTACATACATGGGACTTGTGCCGTTAGTGCTTGATAGCCAGCACTCAGGAAGGATGGGCAGAGGTAGGGCAGGTCAGAAGTTGTGTAAGGCAGTTCTGGATTTATAGCATCTGTTATGAACACTCTCATGGATTTGACATCATTGGATGAGGTTGAGAAGATAAACGGTGCTCATTATGTGATATTTTCATCACAGGTATTGATTGTAGATGAACAGAAACCCAGTAGTGGAAATGAATTAGGAAGTGATGAGTTTGATGACATCTGAGTGGTACCTTTGTTCTTAATACAATTTATTTCACTCTAAGCTTGCAATTCAACTTCATAACAGCTGTGTTGAAGAAGCAGTTTAAATAATTTATTCAATCTTGACAGCCTTTTTTCATGATCAAGAATAGGCGTGCATGCTCCAGACTCTGTTGGGGCAAGTGTGAAGGACGAGAATGGTCACTGTGGAGCGGCTGCTGAGGTCAGGGAAGCAGGCTCCCCACTCACTCTGCTGGTCTTTCCTCCATGCTCATGCTGCTGGTTGAAAGGCTTGTCTGGCTGGAGCTCGGGGCACTTCTCCATCCCTAGATCTGTCTAGGACCTTAGCCTTCTCCAGGCCTCAGGCCTGACACCTCCACACCGGGTGACCTTTGTGGGAATGGCTTTGGGCATCCTTCATCCCAAAGCATGACTAGTAAGACCAGACTCCACATTGCCTGTATACCCTCTTGGTCCCTCCTTCTGTCCCTACTCCCTCCTTGGTTCTTTCTTTTCTGTTTCTCACCCTCAGACAGTAATCCAAGTGAGTCTTTCTTAAAAGTCAATCTGTGGGAGGATCAGGTGGAGACATCAAACCTCACTAATTTCTGGAAACAGTGGCAGAGTCAGAAACTAGAGCCTTGTACAGGCTATACCCTTGGCTTCCTTGGCCTGTCTGTCTGACAGTCAGCTGCCATAGTTTAGGTTCCTGGGATGAAAGTTTGGTCTTTAGTTGGTAGTACAGGGAGATGGGGGAAGCTTCAAGAAGTTGGCCTTAGTGAGATATCTTGGGCTTATTGAGTTCCTGCCCTGAAAGATTTTATGAAACCTCAGCGCTGTGATGGTTTATATATGCTTGGCTCAGGGAGTGGCACTCTCTAGGTGTTAAGTGTGAGAGGGAAAAACCTAGCAAAAGAACAAGACAAGTCTTGTGGCAGTGGAGATCCCACATTCTTTTCTGTTCATTTTTAAACAGTCCTTCTATGATGTGCAATCCTCCTGTGCCAGTCTGCCAAGTACTAGGATTCAAGATACATGCCACCAGAGCTGGTTCATACATTTACTGTATAGGACAAAGTCTTGCGAAGCTGGTCAGGTTTGAAGAAGGAAATGTGAAAGAAAAAAACTAATTATTTTTAAAATTACTTTTTAAACAACCTACAGAAACTCGAAGGAAGCTAGCCATGGCCTTTCAAGCACCTTACTTAAGGGGTTGCTCTTTAAAATGCAGTTAAGCAGAGGATGGGGTATCGCAGAGCACGCCTGTAACAACAGCATTTGGGAAATAAGTGTAGACAAGAAGATAACGAGTTGGAGGCCCGCCTGGAAAGTTGCAGGCCATACATAGCAAATTCTGTCACAAATGAACAACTAAAAGCATGCTAAGAATTAAATGTTAGTTGTGTGTTGGTTTCATGAGAAACTATATGCTAATGTCCCAAAGGAGCAGCAGGGTGGAAGAGAGAAGAGAGAGCTAGAGAGATAGAATTCAGTTGCTGAATTAAGGACATGTTGGATTCACTGTCTCAGGCCTGAGGGATTTTGATTCTGTGTTTATGAATGTAAAAGCTATTAGCCGAAACTGTTTCGGGATTGGCTACATGGAGAAGGCACTTTCTAGAGTTAATTCTATCACAGGAACTTCATTTGGGGATTGTTTCCCCCACAAAGCAGTGTTGGAACAAGGTCTCTTTTTCCAACTCGAATCTTGGGATTTTCCTATGTCCCCCGTCCCCCCCCCCCCCGTGGGACCAATAGAATCAGGCCACCCAGCTCACTAGGACTCTCACCTTTTCTCGCCCCAAATGCCAGCCAGCTCTGTTCTTTTCTTTGTTTTATTAATTATTGTATTTATTTACAGTCCAAATGCTGCCCCCTTTCCTGGTCCCTCCTCCACAAGTTCTTTACCCCATCTCTCCTCCTCCTTGCTTCTGAGAGGGTGCTCTACCACCCACCCACCTACTCCCACCTCACCCTTTTAGCATCCTCCTTCCCTGAGGCATCAAGTTTCTACAGGATTAAGGGTATCCTCTTCCACTGAGGCCAGACAAGGCAGTCCTCTGCCACATATGTAGCAGGGGCCATGGACCAGCCCATGTATGCTCCTTGGTTGGTGGTGTAGACCCTGGGAGCTCTGAGGGGTCTGGTTAGTTGATAGTGTTGTTCTTTCTATAGGGTTGCATTTCCCCTCAGATCCTTCAGTTCTTCCCATAGGGGCCCCTGATCTCAGTCCAGTGGTTGGCTATATCTGCATCTGTCTCAGTCAGATGCTGGTAGAACCTCTCAGAGGACAGCCATGCTAGGCTCCTGTCCTGTCTAAAGGAAATGCAGAGACAAAAAAAAAAAAAAAAAAAGAGTAGAGACTGAAGGAAAGGCCATCCAGAGACCCGCTCAACTTGGGATCTATGCCACGCACAGGCACTAAACCCCCACACTATTACTGATGCCATGTTGTGCTGTAGGCCTCTTTCTTTTGGGATGTCCCAATCCACTCCCATCCCACGTTAAAAACCTCGAGGAAGCTTCTGATTGGTTTAGCATTTGACTAGAGTTGTCTGCATTGGCTAGTCTTTGACTGAGAGTCTTCTGATTGCTCTATCCAGGATTCTGATTCCTCTGAAGACTCAATTGCCTTTGGCCGTCTGGGAGAGGAGCACTGAGTTCCTCCAGCAGGCACAGAGGTTTCAGCAGAAGCCATAGTAGAATCACACCAAACCTTGCAGAGTTCTGAGTGGGGCTGCCATTCTAGACAGATGGAGAATAAGCATCATTGCTTCAGCTGCTCCAAACTAGAACAGCTTAATCAAAGGAAATTTCCTCAAGACTCTACACACTTCCTAGAAGTATGTGAGTTAATATAGTGACTTCCCAGAGGACTGAGGAAGCCTGTGTGCCATCAGGAAAGAGCCTTTGCCCCAAGCAGTCCATCCAGGCTGGCTGGTCCTCTGATCACAGGACTCAGAAGTATCTGAGATGGCAGTGCTGGAAGTGGTTTAGTGCTTCCAGGAAAACCAAGGCTGTCTGGGAAGGAAGTGCTCAGGAATGCTTTTCCTGGTTGGTGGTCACTCACTCTGTTGTTACATAGTTTCAGCTCTGGTCCAGCAGACTCACAAGCGTGTGCAAGGAGGGAGCATGTCTCAGCTCCTGTCCTAGCCCTCAGTGACTGTATCAGCAAACAATAATGATGGCCTTCTTGTCTAGACTCCTGTGGGGGAGCCCAGGAAAACCAGCCAGGGCATGCTTCTTATGTGCCTTGGGCTTCTGTTTCATGTTCTGTATAATGGGGATGTCAGAAGTCCCTCACCTCACAAGATGGAGAACCAAGTCCTTTGAAGCAAATACAGCACCCAGTGCTGAGCAGAATGGCTTGTAAACACCATGTCAACTGCTAATTCTCAGGAGCTGGGATTAAAAACTCAGGCCTACCAGGATTCCTCCTCAGATTGCCCTGCACTGCTCCACGTGGGAGTGCTGGGAAATCCATAGAAGGGCAGGAGCCCTCAGAATTGCTGAGAAAGTCTCCAGCCCATGGCAGGCGAGGCCTCTACATCTGGAGCTGTAGGCTGCCAGCCTGGGTGGATCATTCTGGCAGCTCTCGGGAAGGCAGGGCTTGTGGAGGTGGCCCTGAGGCCCAGCAGCTGTTGGTCATCCCAGGAGGGCAGTGTTGTCATAGACTTGGCCAGGCAGCTAAGGCTAAAAAGCTGATCTAATGTGTCCATGCTGGGCTTGTCTGGGTTGTAAAACTCTACAACAGTCTAAAGCAGAGGAGATTCAAAGGATGGTAAATCTCCTTACCGCCCGTGCTCCTGGCTTTCAGGTGGGGTGGGTGGAAAGAAGAAGCTTCGCCAGGCAAGACAGTGAAGTCAAAGCTACAGAAGGTGGAAGCTCAGGGCCAGGTTTTTATCTCCTCTGTCCAGTGCCTATGGCTCCCTCTGCACATGTTCACCAAGCAGAGACTTTGCTGGGCCTGGGGCTAAGGGAGGCACCAAGGAGAGCAACAGTTATGGGGGAGGTAGCATATGACATCCCAAAGTCAGGAAGACCCCCACAAGCTCTCACTGTGCCTTCTGGCTTGGAGGGAAGCCAGACACCCTGATCCTATGAACAAGATGTCATGGCTGGCCTGTTATTGTAATCCCTAAAGGTTTAGAGGATAACCCCTCCTACTATAATCCCAGGCTTCCAAAATCTTTTTCCTATAGTGAACATAAAGACTTGAGGAAATCCTTGGAAAAGAGAGATGGGGAAAGAAAGCCAACTGAGCACCAATGTTCACCTCTCTCTGCTTTCTACCATAGATACAATGTAGCCGATCAAATGCTTCTGCCATCATGATTTCTCCTACCATGGTGGACTGTGCCCTCTCAATACTGTGAGACAAATAAGCCTGCTCTCTTATCAACTGCTTCTGTTGGGCATTCTGCCACAGTGTCAAGAAAATCAGTCAATACATTGAGTTCTAACAGCTCAGCTGAGATACTCTACCATTACCCAATCCCAGTGAGCTTCAGATTAAAGGGTATGGCAGCCAGAACCCAATTGGTCCAGCAGGATTCCAGAGATCTCTACTGTATGCAAGTTGTGGCTCTCCAGACAGACCTCTGGGCTATGATGAGCAGTTTCACTCTGTTCTCTTCTGTGGGCTTTTTTTTTTTTTTTTTTTTTTTTTTTTTTTTTTTTTTTTGTCTGATTGGCTCAGGTTGCTCTGATGTAGCAGAACAGATAGTCAAGTCACCTTCAAAAGTGATGGGGTTACCTTATTACTAAGATATCCTGGGCTGGACTTGGAGCCCACTGGCTGTAGAAGCTGAGGAAGCCCTGTGTGTCCTTTTCATCTCCTTCCATGTGTCTCCTGTCACCAGGCAGCAAGATTGTAAGAAATACAGACAGTGAACTTCAGGAGAAAGAAGAGAGGAGGAGAGAGGGTGGGGAGGGTAGGTAAGCCTATCTTGTTTCTGGTCTCTTGGTCCCAAGCCTTCAATCTGTGAAAGAGAGCACAGGCATCTCACCCCTTACTGTGAATCCTGAGGACAGGATCAGGTTCTTCTGGGGGCAGGGGCAGGAGTGGATTTTTGGCCTTCGTGTATTTCAAACATTCTTCCAAATGGATACTTACATGTCTCCAGGTCACAGGGCACAGACTGGCCTGAGGGTCATTAGAATGACTACTGGAGTTGCCTCCTCTCCCTGGCCCAAATATTCAGGAGGAATTATGGGTCTCCAGGGCACTCCTTGTCTGACCCCTCCTCCTTAACTGTGCTGTAGATATTACTGGCTGTGAAGCCTCACCAGGTATCCAGCCACGTTACTCAAAACACCACCATGTATAGGTCCAAGCTGTATAGAGATCAGAGATGGGAGTCAGGATCTAGCCAGTGCTAGAACCTCTCTGCTCAGTCCAGTGCTGCTGGGCTCTTGGGAAGGGGACTGTAGGTAAGGGGGCTCTTTCAGGTTGAAAGCCAGCCAAGCTTTCTAATATCACAGTCATCCAGACCTCTGCTTGGTCTCCTTGGTCTCCAGACTTCTTTTACATCTCTGATCATAGTCCTAACTCTACCTTAGGACTTGCCTGCTTTCTGCTTCACAGAGCAAATTTGGGACCAAGAGATCAGGAACAAGAGGGGCCTCTCCGCTCTGAGTACCTTGGTATCCCTCCTTCCCCACCCCTACATCTCCCAGTCTCTCAGCACCTGCCCTACATCCCCCTGCTCACTCTTCCTCCAATCCTTTCCTGGTGGTAACAGCTGTGAAGAATTAGGTGCTGGACAGTGGCTCCCGCCCCGAGGGTCGCAGAATGATTTACGTCACTGTGGGAGAAGAGCAGCTTTTCCTCATTATTCCACGCAACAGCATATGTCTCAGGCTCTTCTTGGCGGCTTTTCATGGACTTTCTCTCCTCTCAAAGTCTTGCCTCTCACCTGACTTGGACAGTCTGCTTTTATTTTTAGAACAGCTCTCAGGCCTCCTGAGGCCATCCCAGCCCTGGGCCCCCATGCTTCCTCCTGAGTCACTGAGCAGCCTCCTTCCACCTGCACTACTCTCTCATCCTGGATGGGATCACCTCTAGTTTTAGAGTCCTCTTTCCCCGTGCTGCCTAGACCCCTAAATCAAGAGGCTCATAGCTGAACCCCAGAATATAACTGGGGTTCCTGGCCAGCTTTTGCCTGGTGTTTTCCATTGAAGGCAACAACTCCGAGTGTCATAGAATCATGGTCCTAGGGACTTTGCTCTTGTCACCTCAGACAATCTTCCTGCAGAGCTTTTGCCTCTTGTGTGTGAAACGGGGATACCCTGCCTTGTAGGGTGACTACAATGGCAACAATGATCTGCAGATCACTTGAGAAGTGTTACCCAGACACTCGCCTCCCATGTGGGTGGTGTGGCCCTTCCTCCCTAGCACAGACCTTGGCAGAATGCATTTTTGTACATCCAGCTTGTGGAAAGAGAAATTGAGGTTCTGAAGCATGGAGTTGCTTTTCCTGGGCCTCCAATATCCAGGAAGAAGACAGCATAACAGAACCTGTCCATCCCCAAACAGGGTTGACTTTCATTAGTCCACATGCAGGAAGCCCCTGATGGCTTCTGCCCCTCTCACATCCACGATATTTTCCATCACTGTGGAGGCGTACCCACACCATTCCTGGCACACACAGGAGGAACCCAGGTGCCCTGGCAGCCCCTATTGTGGTTAAATCAGGGGAGCTCACATATTAGTTCCTTCTGGCTTGGAAAAGGCCACTGGAAAAAACCAAGCCTGCCTACCAACCTCCTGCCAGCATCGTGTGTCCAATGCTCATCTGCCCTGGCAGGCTTGATACTCCCAGGAGGCGGTGTGAGCCAGAAGAGTGTGTGGTAGTCAGGCTGTAGAGCCCCAGGAGTCTGTCCCTTCTGCCGACCCTGCCCGGCAGGATCAGAGGGGCTGGGGTCTGAAGTACGGTGAGCACAGCGCCCTGGAGGTTGGCAGTGTGTCTGATAACTGACAAGTGTCTGTGGAACTGCAGGCTAGCAAGACCAGAGCTGCACAAGGAGTATGGAGCCTCTCTCAACCTACAGACCCCTAATTGACAGTTGGAGGCAACTGAGAGGTTCCATGCCATGGGATGGGCTGAGGAAAGCCACAGGAAGGATGAGGGGGATGAGGCCTGGCTAGGGATGTTAGGCTAGCCAGAACTTGGCAAGTTCAAAGGATGGGAACACGAGTCAAACTGGCTTATGCTGAAAGGAAATCCACTGATTCATGCGATTTAAAAGTTAACGGAGTGGCTGCAGGTAGAGCCGCCTCTGCCGGATGGAAGGAGTTGTCACTGCTGCTCAGTTTTCTTTGGCTTGGCATTGTGCTCAGGCAGATTCTGCCAAAGAACCCAGCATCTCCAGGACTGCAGCCTGGGCTACACACAGGCCAACCAACTGATAAAACCCATAAGATTGTATTGGCCTGATCTGGGCCACATGTTTGCTCCCAAACTTATCCCACTGCCAGGGCGTGAGCTGTGCTGTCTTAGCCCACTCATAATCTTTTTCCTGAGTGAACACACCATTGTGGAGTACAATGCTTTTTGTGTGTGACAAAACATTTCCCGGGGAGACACAACATACACATCTCCTCATCCCAGATAGGGAGCTCAGGACAGTACAAAGTATGGATACCACTGAAGGCCAACTTGATGAACCAGTGGGCTTTATTGGGGTTAGTTACAAGAATACGGATGAGGGGTTATTACAGGAACAGAAATCACTCAAACACAGCTGCATCATCAAAGCCCACCCCACCATGGGTGATAGATAGCTCATAGAAGCTAGAAAATGTGCAACACACTACAGAGCCTGCAGGTAGCTCAACAGGTTAGAGTACTTTCCAAGTGACTCAGATGGTGTAAATCTCTCCCGGGCAGTTGGGCTGGTCTCAGGATCATCTTTGCAGCTTGCCTTGTCTGGGAGTTTTTCTTGTCATTTTCTTGCTATTGCTTACCCTGGCAAGGAGGGGCTTAGTGGATCTGGTCAGTTTCAGGGACTTCCTGAAGCTATTTTGAGTTGTCTTACCATCCTGTTTAAGGAGTTTCCCTGAAGCGTAGAATGTTTTAGTCCTGGAGGAAATGGATATACGGAACGTGGTTGTAGTGGGGTGCCCTCTGTGCATAGGAGACTATCAGGAGAGGGGCTAAGCAAAGGTTGGGTCCTCAGGAGACTGAAAAGAAAAGCTGGAAAGTTATCAGCCTGGGAGAGCTCTGCATCTTCCACAACCCCATGGCCATGCTGAATACCTACCTTGAGTCAACAGTGAGTTGCGGGGAACTAGGGGTGATGGGAAGACTAGCATCAACTACCCCCAGGCCCACCTTCCCCCATTGAAGTTCAGTATATAAGACAGAAAACATGTTGAGACACCCCATAGCCCAGTGCCCTGTGCCCCAGCCTCAGTCCCCTTTCACTGTGCTGCTTCAGCCCGCTGGCTAGCTCATGGCTGCCCCCTCCTACCTGAGACCTTTTACCACATTGTTCCTACCACTGGTCCCTCTTCTTCCTCTGCCAGCTCTACTCATCCCTAGACCTTCATCCAAGGGACTCCAGGGACATGCTTGCCCAACAGCGTGCTTTTCCTGGCATGGGGCTCACCCCCTATAACCACACCTAATGGAACAACCGGTTCACATCCTGCATACATGCAGGCAGAAGGGAAGCCTTCCAGACCTCAGGCCCTGCCGTGGGTCATGCCAGGAAGGTGCGAGGGAAGCTCTGTGGACACAAGCTGCTTTCCATTGACCCAGACTCGAGGAAGGGTTGACAATCCCAGGAAAAAGAGAGCCCAGAAGAGTGGAGTGAGGGCCAGGGGAGAAGCCTCTGTCCTGTGGAATCCAAACTGAGCTCCTAGGGATGCACACACACACACACACACACACACACACACACACACACACACACACACAGAGAGAGAGAGAGAGAGAGAGAGAGAGAGAGAGAGAGAGAGAGAGAGAGAGAGAAAACACAGCTATAGTAGAGCAATGGCCAAAGTCTAGGGAAGACTGAGAATCACACTGTGGGAGTGTGTGGGTTGACATAACAGAAAACTACAGACCCTGGACTCTGGAGGGACTCCCACAGTACCAGGACCAATGAATCAGTGAGAGACACCCAGGGTAGCTAAGAGAAGCCATGGCCAGAAAACAATCCATCTGGGACTCTGGCCATAATCCTCCCAGTGGTCCCACTAGAGGCAAAGTGGTGGGGGTTGAGACAGAGGTGAGGCTTTTGAGAAGCAATGCAGGTTGCTCAGGGGCTCAGCAGTACGGGGTAGGGTGTCACAGGCAGTGACACAGTAGGGCGTCTGTGAGGAATAGAGAGAGAGGCTGCCTGCTGCCCCTGCCGACCTCACCCTCCGCCTTCAATTTTCCTTGGGATAAGTGAAGATGAGAGCAGACTGAGAGGAGAGCAGAGCTGACTGTGAGAGGCAGTCATGGCATACACGGCATACACGGCATACACGGCATACACGGCATACATGGAGCAAGGCTAGGCTAGGCTGGGCCATGGTGTGAGGTCTGTCACTGCCTAAGCTGTGCTGTCCTAGCCACGGCTCCAAGCTGAGCCTTAGTAGCAGGCCTCTGTTTCCTCCTGCTTCCTTCTTCATCAAAGGACTGTTCTCAGCTGGTCGTGATGGCACACGCTTTAATCCCAGCACTTGGGAGGCAGAGGCAAAGGCAGGCGGATTTCTGAGTTTGAGGTCAGCCTGGTCTACAGAGTGAGTTCCAGGACAGCCAGGGCTATACAGAGAAACCCTGTCTCGAAAAACAAACAAACAAACAAACAAACAAACAAACAAACAAAAAGACTGTTCTCAGTGTTTCTTTCTTGCTATACAAATATCAGGGCAATCTTTTTTTTTTTTTTTTTTCCATTTTTTATTAGGTATTTAGCTCATTTACATTTCCAATGCTATACCAAAAGTCCCCCTTACCCACCCACCCCCACTCCCCTACCCACCCACTCCCCCCCTTTGGCCCTGGCGTTCCCCTGTACCGGGGCACACAAAGTCTGCGTGTCCAATGGGCCTCTCTTTCCAGTGATGGCCGACTAGGCCATCTTTTGATATATATGCAGCTAGAGTCAAGAGCTCAGGGGTACTGGTTAGTTCATAATGTTGTTCCACCTATAGGGTTGAAGATCCCTTTAGCTCCTTGGGTACTTTCTCTAGCTCCTCCATTGGGAGCCCTGTGATCCATCCATTAGCTGACTGTGAGCATCCACTTCTGTGTTTGCTAGGCCCCGGCATAGTCTCACAAGAGACAGCTACATCTGGGTCCTTTCGATAAAATCTTGCTAGTATATGCAATGGTGTCAGCGTTTGGATGCTGATTATGGGGTGGATCCCTGGATATGGCAGTCTCTACATGGTCCATCCTTTCATCTCAGCTCCAAACTTTGTTTCTGTAACTCCTTCCATGGGTGTTTTGTTCCCACTTCTAAGGAGGGGCATAGTGTCCACACTTCAGTCTTCATTTTTCTTGAGTTTCATGTGTTTAGGAAATTGTATCTTATATCGTGGGTATCCTAGGTTTTGGGCTAATATCCACTTATCAGTGAATACATATTGTGTGAGTTCCTTTGTGATTGTGTTACCTCACTCAGGATGATGCTCTCCAGGTCCATCCATTTGGCTAGGAATTTCATAAATTCATTCTTTTTAATAGCTGAGTAGTACTCCATTGTGTAGATGTACCACATTTTCTGTATCCATTCCTCTGTTGAGGGGCATCTGGGTTCTTTCCAGTTTCTGGCTATTATAAATAAGGCTGCTATGAACATAGTGGAGCATGTGTCCTTCTTACCAGTTGGGGCTTCTTCTGGATATATGCCCAGGAGAGGTATTGCTGGATCCTCCGGTAGTACTATGTCCAATTTTCTGAGGAACCGCCAGACTGATTTCCAGAGTGGTTGTACAAGCCTGCAATCCCACCAACAATGGAGGAGTGTTCCTCTTTCTCCACATCCTCGCCAGCATCTGCTGTCACCTGAATTTTTGATCTTAGCCATTCTCACTGGTGTGAGGTGGAATCTCAGGGTTGTTTTGATTTGCATTTCCCTGATGATTAAGGATGTTGAACATTTTTTCAGGTGCTTCTCTGCCATTCGGTATTCCTCAGGTGAGAATTCTTTGTTCAGTTCTGAGCCCCATTTTTTAAGGGGGTTATTTGATTTTCTGAGGTCCACCTTCTTGAGTTCTTTATATATGTTGGATATTAGTCCCCTATCTGATTTAGGATAGGTAAAGATCCTTTCCCAGTCTGTTGGTGGTCTTTTTGTCTTATAGACAGTGTCTTTTGCCTTGCAGAAACTTTGGAGTTTCATTAGGTCCCATTTGTCAATTCTCGATCTTACAGCACAAGCCATTGCTGTTCTGTTCAGGAATTTTTCCCCTGTGCCCATATCTTCAAGGCTTTTCCCCACTTTCTCCTCTATAAGTTTCAGTGTCTCTGGTTTTATGTGAAGTTCCTTGATCCACTTAGATTTGACCTTAGTACAAGGAGATAAGTATGGATCGATTCGCATTCTTCTACATGATAACAACCAGTTGTGCCAGCACCAATTGTTGAAAATGCTGTCTTTCTTCCACTGGATGGTTTTGGCTCCCTTGTCGAAGATCAAGTGACCATAGGTGTGTGGGTTCATTTCTGGGTCTTCAATTCTATTCCATTGGTCCACTTGTCTGTCTCTATACCAGTACCATGCAGTTTTTATCACAATTGCTCTGTAGTAAAGCTTTAGGTCAGGCATGGTGATTCCACCAGAGGTTCTTTTATCCTTGAGAAGAGTTTTTGCTATCCTAGGTTTTTTGTTATTCCAGATGAATTTGCAAATTGCTCCTTCTAATTCGTTGAAGAATTGAGTTGGAATTTTAATGGGGATTGCATTGAATCTGTAGATTGCTTTTGGCAAGATAGCCATTTTTACAATGTTGGTCCTGCCAATCCATGAGCATGGGAGATCTTTCCATCTTCTGAGATCTTCTTTAATTTCTTTCTTCAGGGACTTGAAGTTTTTATCATACAGATCTTTCACTTCCTTCGTTAGAGTCACGCCGAGATATTTTATATTATTTGTGGCTATTGAGAAGGGTGTTGTTTCCCTAATTTCTTTCTCAGCCTGTTTATTCTTTGTGTAGAGAAAGGCCATTGACTTGTTTGAGTTAATTTTATATCCAGCTACTTCACCGAAGCTGTTTATCAGGTTTAGGAGTTCTCTGTTGGAATTTTTAGGGTCACTTATATATACTATCATATCATCTGCAAAAAGTGATATTTTGACTTCCTCTTTTCCAATTTGTATCCCCTTGATCTCCTTTTGTTGTCGAATTGCTCTGGCTAATACTTCAAGTACTATGTTGAAAAGGTAGGGAGAAAGTGGGCAGCCTTGTCTAGTCCCTGATTTTAGTGGGATTGCTTCCAGCTTCTCTCCATTTACTTTGATGTTGGCTACTGGTTTGCTGTAGATTGCTTTTATCATGTTTAGGTATTGGCCTTGAATTCCTGATCTTTCCAGAACTTTTATCATGAATGGGTGTTGGATCTTGTCAAATGCTTTTTCTGCATCTAACGAGATGATCATGTGGTTTTTGTCTTTGAGTTTGTTTATATAATGGATTACATTGATGGATTTTCGTATATTAAACCATCCCTGCATCCCTGGAATAAAACCTACTTGGTCAGGATGGATGATTGCTTTAATGTGTTCTTGGATTCGGTTAGCGAGAATTTTATTAAGGATTTTTGCATCGATGTTCATAAGAGAAATTGGTCTGAAGTTCTCTATCTTTGTTGGATCTTTCTGTGGTTTAGGTATCAGAGTAATAGTGGCTTCATAAAATGAGTTGGGTAGAATACCTTCTACTTCTATCTTGTGAAAAAGTTTGTGCAGAACTGGAGTTAGATCTTCTTTGAAGGTCTGATAGAACTCTGCACTAAACCCGTCTGGTCCTGGGCTTTTTTTGGCTGGGAGACTATTAATAACTGCTTCTATTTCTTTAGGGGATATGGGACTGTTTAGAAGGTCAACTTGATCCTGATTCAACTTTGGTACCTGGTATCTGTCCAGAAATTTGTCCATTTCGTCCAGGTTTTCCAGTTTTGTTGAGTATAGCCTTTTGTAGAAGGATCTGATGGTGTTTTGGATTTCTTCAGGATCTGTTGTTATGTCTCCCTTTTCATTTCTGATTTTGTTAATTAGGATTTTGTCCCTGTGCCCTTTAGTGAGTGTAGCTAAGGGTTTATCTATCTTGTTGATTTTCTCAAAGAACCAACTCCTCGTTTGGTTAATTCTTTGAATAGTTCTTCTTGTTTCCACTTGGTTGATTTCACCCCTGAGTTTGATTATTTCCTGCCGTCTACTCCTCTTGGGTGAATTTGCTTCCTTTTTTTCTAGAGCTTTTAGATGTGTTGTCAAGCTGCTAGTATGTGCTCTCTCCCGTTTCTTCATGGAGGCACTCAGAGCTATGAGTTTCCCTCTTAGAAATGCTTTCATTGTGTCCCAAAGGTTTGGGTACGTTGTGGCTTCATTTTCATTAAACTCTAAAAAGTCTTTAATTTCTTTCTTTATTCCTTCCTTGACCAAGGTATCATTGAGAAGAGTGTTGTTCAGTTTCCATGTGAATGTTGGCTTTCTGTTATTTATTTTGTTATTGAAGATCAGCCTTAGTGCATGGTGATCTGATAGGATACATGGGACAATTTCAATATTTTTGAATCTGTTGAGGCCTGATTTGTGACCTATTATGTGGTCAATTTTGGAGAAGGTACCATGAGGTGCTGAGAAGAAGGTATATCCTTTTGTTTTAGGATAAAATGTTCTGTAGATATCTGTCAGATCCATTTGTTTCATCACTTCTGTTAGTTTCAGTGTGTCCCTGTTTAGTTTCTGTTTCCATGATCTGTCCATTGGTGAAAGTGGTGTGTTGAAGTCTCCCACTATTATTGTGTGAGGCGCAATGTGTGCTTTGAGCTTTACTAAAGTTTCTTTAGTGAATGTGGCTGCTCTTGTATTTGGAGCATAGATATTCAGAATTGAGAGTTCCTCTTGGAGGATTTTACCTTTGATGAGAATGAAGTGTCCCTCCTTGTCTTTTTTGATGACTTTGGGTTGGAAGTCAATCTTATCAGATATTAGGATGGCTACTCCTGCTTGTTTCTTCATACCATTTGCTTGGAAAATTGTTTTCCAGCCTTTCATTCTGAGGTAGTGTCTATCTTTTTCTCTGAGATGAGTTTCCTGTAAGCAGCAAAATGTTGGGTCTTGTTTGTGTAGCCAGTTTGTTAGTCTATGTCTTTTTATTGGCGAGTTGAGACCATTGATGTTAAGAGATATTAAGGAAAAGTAATTGTTGCTTCCTGTTATTTTAGTTGTTAAAGGTGGCATTCTGTTCTTGTGGCTGTCTTCTTTTAGGTTTGTTGAGGGATTACCTTCTTGTTTTTTCTAGGGCGTTGTTCCCGTTCTTGTATTGGTTTTTTTCTGTTATTATCCTTTGAAGGGCTGGATTCGTGGAGAGATAATGCGTGAATTTGGTTTTGTCGTGGAATACTTTGGTTTCTCCCTCTATGATAATTGAGAGTTTGGCTGGGTATAGTAGCCTGGGCTGCAGTTTGTGTTCTCTTAGTGTCTGTATAACATCTGTCCAGGCTCTTCTGGCTTTCATAGTCTCTGGTGAAAAATCTGGTGTAATTCTGATAGGCTTGCCTTTATATGTTACTTGACCTTTTTCCCTTACTGCTTTTAGTATTCTATCTTTATTTAGTGCATTTGATGTTCTGATTATTATGTGTCGGGAGGAATTTCTTTTCTGGTCCAGTCTATTTGGAGTTCTGTAGGCTTCTTGTATGTTCATATGCATCTCATTCTTTAGATTTGGGAAGTTTTCTTCAATAATTTTGTTGAAGATGTTTGCTGGACCTTTGAGTTGAAAATCTTCATTCTCATCCACTCCTATTATCCGTACGTTTGGTCTTCTTATTGTGTCCTGGATTTCCTGGATATTTTGAGTTAGGATCTTTTTGCATTTTCCATTTTCTTTGATTGTTGTGCCGATGTTCTCTATGGAATCTTCTGCACCTGAGATTCTCTCTTCCATCTCTTGTATTCTGTTGCTGATGCTCAAATCTATGGTTCCAGATTTCTTTCCTAGGGTTTCTATCTCTAGTGTTGCCTCGCTTTGAGTTTTCTTTATTGTGTCTACTTCCCTTTTTAGGTCTAGTATGGTTTTGTTCATTTCCATCACCTGTTTGTATGTTTTTTCCTCTTTTTCTGTAAGGACTTCTACCTGTTTGATTGTGTTTTCCTGTTTTTCTTTAAGGACTTGTAACTCTTTAGCAGTGTTCTCCTGTATTTCTTTAAGTGATTTATTAAAGTCCTTCTTGATGTCCTCTACCATCATCATGAGATATGCTTTTAAATCTAGGTCTAGGTTCTCAGGTGTGTTGGGGTTCCCTGGACTGGGCGAAGTGGGTGTGCTGGGTTCTGGTGATGGTGAGTGGTCTTGGTTCCTGTTAGTAAGATTCCTCCGTTTACCTTTCGCCATCTGGTAATCTCTGGAGTTAGTAGTTATAGTTGACTCTGTTTAGAGATTGTTCTTCTGGTGATTCTGTTACCGTCTATCAGCAGACCTGGGAGACAGATTCTCTCCTCTGAGTTTCAGTGCTCAGAGCACTCTCTGCTGGCAAGCTCTCTTACAGGGAAGGTGCGCAGATATCTTGTATTTGGGCCTCCTCGTGGCCGAAGAAGAAGGCCCAAAACAGGACCTTTCTCAGACACTGTGTTGCTTTGGCAGTTCCCAGGTGGTACAGACTCTCACCTAAGCAGACTAAATTCCTAAGTTCCTTGGAGTCCCGGGACCAAGATGGCGACCGCTGCTGCTGTGGCTTAGGCCGCCTCCCCTGCCGGGTGGGCACCTGTCCTCCGGTCCGGAAGGTGGCCGGCTGTCCCCGGCCCACACAGGGTGCTGCCTCAGCGCCTCTGTGCTTCTGCCTGTTCCAGAAGCTGTCAGGTTCTCTGGCGCACCCTCTCACCTGTTCAGACTAATTTCCTAAGTTCGGCGGGTCTCGGACCAAGATGGCGACCGCTGCTGCTGTGGCTTAGGCCGCCTCCCCAGCCGGGCGGGCACCTGTCCTCCGGTCCGGACGGTGGCCGGCTGTCCCCGGCCCACACAGGGTGCTGCCTCAGCGCCTCTGTGCTTCTGCCTGTTCCAGAAGCTGTCAGGTTCTCTGGCGCACCCTCTCACCTGTTCAGACTAATTTCCTAAGTTCGGCGGGTCCCGGACCAAGATGGCGACCGCTGCTGCTGTGGCTTAGGTCGCCTCCCCAGCCGGGCGGGCACCTGTCCTCTGGTCCGGAAGGTGGCCGGCTGTCCCCGGCCCACACAGGGTGCTGCCTCAGCGCCTCTGTGCTTCTGCCTGTTCCAGAAGCTGTCAGGTTCTCTGGCGCACCCTCTCACCTGTTCAGACTAATTTCCTAAGTTCGGCGGGTCTCGGACCAAGATGGCGACCGCTGCTGCTGTGGCTTAGGCCGCCTCCCCAGCCGGGCGGGCACCTGTCCTCCGGTCCGGACGGTGGCTGGCTGTCCCCGGCCCACAAAGGGTGCTGCCTCAGCGCCTCTGTGCTTCCGCCTGTTCCAGAAGCTGTCAGGTTCTCTGGCGCACCCTCTCACCTGTTCAGACTAATTTCCCCAGGGCAATCTTACCTGTATCTACAAGAATAGCGTGTACCAGGAATTGTGGTAAAAACTGATTGGCTAAGAATTACCTTCTCTTCGCCCCCCCCCCCCTTCGGAAAGCTTCCACCCTATTAATGCAGATGTCCCTGCCTCCTTTGGGTCCTCTTTGACCAATGTGATCAGCAGCATTTTTGTTATTCTCATGATATAGGCCCTTTCTTCATTATGTCAAATGCAAAGAGGTTGGGGAGACGGCTCAATGATTAAAGTGCTTGCTGTGCAAGCATGAGAACTTAGAATGACAGGAGGGAGTGGTGACCTGCCAATCATCCCAGCCTCAGAAGGCAGAGGCAGGTTGGCTGATGAGACTAGCTATATCAGTGAGCTCTGGGTTTGATTGAGAGACCCTGCCTCAATGACAAAGTAAAAGGATATAGAATAAAGGATAATAAAGGATATAGAATTCCTGACATAGCCTATGGTCTCCATTTGTTGGTATGCACATCCAAATGCATGCCCACCCCCAAACATGCAAATACATACACATATACACCTAGAGACAACATACATATAAACATGAGGATAGAAAAGAAAAAGGAATTGTTGATATGTTGTTTTGGGAATAATGACAAGAAGAAAAGCCTGTATATTTTTAGTAGTGACAGATGTGTGTGTGTGTGTGTGTGTGTGTGTGTGTGTGTGTGTGTTATGATTTTCTTTGTAAACATATGTTTATGTGTGGGGATGGTCTTTGCAAAGGCCACAGCCAACAGAGTATATCAATCTTCATGAAATAAGAAGGAAATCGAGTTTGTCACAACTTAGTAGCCAGTGTTTGTTCAAAGTCCTAGTGTCTGATACTGGGCAGTTTACTCTAGGCATAGTTAAGTACATTATAATTGGGGCGGTAGGTCCTAGTGTATCACAATCCTGTGTGCACAAGGATGCATAAATACATTAAAACTCTTCTCAAAGTACATATCATTTCTCCCATGAAGATGGGTTTTAGAGCTAGACTACATGAATTATCTCAAGGGCCTATGGGGAATCCGATGTGGTCTCAGTCACACAGATGATCTGGACTATTTATCTATCTCCTGGTTGTGGGAATTTGGGGGAGCCCCTGGTCTTACAGATAGTGCAAAGATCACCTAGCTATTAGCCACCTCCAGTCCAGCATGTGGAAGTTTGGTATAGCCTGACCCTTCAGATAGCACAGATCGCCAGGCTAGTGATCACCTCCACTCCCAGTCTTCTTGGTGGAAGAACAAGCTATACATTTCTCTGGTTGAAGACACAACCCTGGGCATGGTTGACATGTCTGGTCTTCCTAGTGTTTATCTGTGAGCGTAAGGACCTTATGCTCCAACTTGTGTGCACTCAGATGTGTGTGTGTGTGTGTGTGTGTGTGTGTGTGTGTGTGTGTGTGTGTGTGTGCTTCTTCATACTCAATGCCAGCAGAGGGCATTGCATGTCCTCTGCTACTCTCTGCTTATTTCTGTGAGGCAGAGTCTCTCCCTGAGCCCCGTGCTAACATTTTCTCCGCTACTCTGGAAGCCAGCAAGCCACAGTGATCCTCCTGTCTCTGTTTTACCACAGAGCTGGGGTTATAGGCATGTCCCAGATAACAAGATTGTTATGTGAGTGCTAGAATCTAAACTCTGGTCCTCATGACTGTGAAACAAGTGTCCCTAACCACTAAGCCCTCTCTAGACCTCAGATATATGTTTATTTTTGCTCTGATATTGACTGAGTCTGAGGACCCAGAATCCACAGACATGGAAAGCCAACTGAGTGCTGAATAATAATATATTAGACATAATGAGTTGAATACATTTGGTAAGATCATTTTTAACTACTTTTAATTTTTTGTTCTGTTTTGTTTTGAATTGGCTACTGGGACATTACAGACAACACATATGACTTACATCGATGGCTTGCACTGTTCCTTTATTTGGCAGGAATTTTCTAGATGTCTGCACAATATGGTACAGTGTGCTTTCAGGGCATAGTTGTGGGATGATTAGAGGCCTTCACTTACCTCACTCCCAGGAGCTCCTGCTGAGGTTGCCACCATCTTAGCCCTTTCCCTCACACCCTGGCATACGCAGAGAGAGTCCAGAACCACAGGAAGGCTCCTATGTTCTGTGCATCATTGAACTCCCACTGCCAAAGGCAGCCACGTACACAGGGCCACAATTTCATGTAGCACTTTGATGCAACCTGGGCGAAGGGACCTGTGGTGGTTTGAATATGGTTGGCCCAGGGATTGGCACTATTAGGAGGTGTGGCTTTGTTGGAGGAAGTGTGTCACTATGGGGGTGGCCTTGGAGGCTCCTGTGCTCAGGCTCCGCCCAGTGTGGAATGAGAGGCTCCTCCTCCTGGCTGCCGGCTGAAGAGAGTCTCCCTCTGGCTCCCTCTGGCTGCCTTTGGATCGAGATGTAGAACTCTCAGATCCTTCTCCACCACTGTGTCTCCCTGGATGCTGCCATGCTTCCTGCCAAGCTAATAACGGACTAAGCCTCTGAAACTGTAAGGCAGCCCCCATTAAATTTAAAGTTGCCCTGATCATGGTAATAGAATCCTAGTAAGGCTGGGCCCCTTATTCAGAATGCTTTCCTAGTGCTTCCTATGGACACAGTAAACATCACACAAGCCTTCTTCCCAGCTGCACATGGTAGGCGACTGCTCAGCAAATATTAGCTAAAGAATAACTAAGGAAGAGAGCAGGGTCGGCCACCCCTTGATGTATCTAGGCCAACGTTCCACGTTTTCTCTGATGAAACATACTGTCCCTGTCCTTGTCAAACTTGAGTCCATTTCACTGGACTGTCCACCTCACAAAGCCAGGCTAATGCGGCACCTGGCTATCCCAACATTTCCCAGGATGCTCACAGAGCCAGGAGAGAAGAGAAACACCTGGACAGGCTTCTAGCCCAGTGTCAGGGTCTGTGTGGATGCCTTGGCTCTTCTTCTGCAGCTGATGTCATGGAAAGCACAGGGGGGCTTTTGCAAGGCTAACCTGGCCTGGTTGCCACCCTGGTGGAGGGAACAGTGCTTTGCCGTAGGAGGGGCATTGGCACAGCCTGGTGTGGGCTGCTTTGTGATGCACATGTGTAAGAGCATCCAAGTTAATCATTGCAAATGATTTACTGGGCAGAAGGCACAGAGCATCGGGGCGATGAGATAAGAAGGGAGGTCTGGGAGTGTCCTGCTCAGTGCCCCCAGTATCCTGTGTGTGCCTCTTGTGCTCTGCTCGCTCGCTCGCTCTGCGGGTTACATAAACAGCCAGCTATTTACTCCTGTGCCAGGGCCAGCCCCAAGACTACATTTCCTTCGTTTCTCACAATTATTACGCACTGCTAATTTATGTTTATGACCATATAACTTCAGTGGTTTCCCTCACTCAACACTTTCTGTAACATGGAAATTTATCTTCAGCCCACGCCCCCCCCCCCCAAATGCAAAAGAGGGTGTCCTGTTTGTGCGTTCATTCGTTGTTTTCTTGTATTGTAAAACCCATTTTATTTCCCCACATCTGAGTTTGATTGCTCTTAGGGAGCAATGGGAAGTGAGTTAAGGGTCTGGCCTGGAGCATCGAAAACAAGCCTCCTCAGCCCAGCTTCTCAGAACTCCCTGTGGTTCCTTGAACCAAATGGGTGTTTTTGTGGAGACTTAAGTTATTGTGTACAGTAAACAAGTTCTTTTTTTTTCCTTTCCTTTTAGCCATTTAATGTGGTATCATGAAAGCAAGAGCGGCTTGCTAATGAATGAAAGCTGAGATGGGAGAGGGAGGTTAGCGCATCAGCAGCACTTCCAGGCTTACATAAGGAACATTCCTGCTGCATAAACAGCTTCGAAAACCCTGAGCTGGCCTCCACCAAACTCTGTATAATATCATAATATCGGGGGGGGGGGGGCGCGGCGGGGGGAACAACAACAACCTAAAAAAACAGAATGCCGTTGATGGTGGTGGCGTTTTTCTGTCCAGCAACAAGTCATTAGTGTGGACAATGGAATTTAAAGTGTATTGCTTAGTCTCCTGTGGCTCTAATGGAAAATATTACCTAGAAGCCAAGCACATGAGGAAAGAAGTGAGAACAGAGGACTGTGGGCTTCAGAGAGGCAGAGAAAGGCACTGAGAGTCCCATGTTCTTTTCAGTGGAAAGCTGAACCCAGCACCAAATGATAGCTGCTTTGATTTGTCAGATGGCATCAAAGAGACATTCTTCGGAAAGGAACAATTACTCTGTTGGGGACAGGGGTTTTTTTGGGGGGTGGGGTTGTTTGTTTTTGAAAAGTAAATACAAGCACACTATTTATTGCAAAGCATGTAGAAAATATTTTGAATGTATAAATGAAAAAGAGTGGGGAGGGAGAGGAACCATTGTAGTTTAGACAGCAAATCCATGGGCTGAATTCCTCTACTACCTGAACTAAAAGGCAATCTTGTACGTGCCACAGCGAGCAAGCATTTCTATTCAAATGGCCCCCACTCGAATTTTAATTTGCCCTTAATTTTTAGTTCAAAGAGCGTAGCCTCATATTTCATTATCTTTGGACAGCAACAGGCATTCTAAGCATTACTTTATAAAGAGCTGCTGTGACGTCAACATACTTTTATGAGTTGGTGCTGGAGACATTTTAAACCCAAATCTATCCTCAGTCCCTTTTTCCTACTCCCGAGCTACTGTGAAGTTGGTCTGCAACACACTCATGCAAAAGGTATTCATATTCACCTTTGTTTCCAAGGGAAGACGGGACTCAAAGAACCCAATCTGCCCAGCTGTGATTATCAGTGGCATCCTACCTCCAAGTTGTGAGAACTATTTCTCCCTAAGGAAGTCTTCCTGAGCGTCCAAGAGCAATGTCATGCCCATGAAAACTGTTCTCATGGTTCAGAAGCCAGAGACTATTTGCACTTTTTTTCTTCAACCCCAAAAGCCTCTAGAGCAGCAGTTCTCAACCTGTGGGTCATGACCCCTTTGGGGATTTGAATGACCCTTTGAGTCGCCTAAGACCATTGCAAAACACAGAGATTTGCACTACAGTTCATAACAGTAGCAAAATGACAGTTATGAAGTAGCAACAAATGTAATTTTATGGTTGGGGGCGGTCACTACAACCTGAGGAATGGTATTAAAGGGTCACAGCATCAGGAAGGTTGGGAACCACTGATCTAGATGGACACAGGTGAAGGCTTCTCTTGAGACAGTCTGAAGAGATGAACATAAACAGCAGAGAGACAAATGCTGTCCCACAACCCGAGGGCAGCAAACCCCCAGGGCATCCCAGGGCTTCTGTTACCATCCACAGCTCAAAAGGAAAGAGAAACAGCCAATCACCTATAAGCCAAGAATGCATCTCACTTAAGAACTTGACAAAGAAGCTGGATGTTGGTGGTTGTGCACGCCTTTAAAATCCCAGCACCCAGGAAGCAGAGGCAGGTGAATCTCTGTGAGTTTGAGGCCAGCCTGGTCTATAGAGCTAGTTCCAGGAGAGCCAGGGCTATGCAGAGAAACAAAACAAGCAAACAAAAATCAGACCAAAAGTTTAACAAAAAGTAAATGACCAATCCTAGTAATATGGAATCAAGAAGTTTAAAGGAAATCTAGCTACGCAGAATCCAACGGCATTAAACGATACAGTTTTGCGAAAGTAATGTTCTTTCTAGGAATGTAAATGTGGTTAGCACAGGAAATCCACTAAGGTCGTTCACGGTGTTAACAAAGCTGACAGGATGAAGCAATGATTCCCCGGTATGCAGAAAACACACTGGAGATTCATTCACGGAAGCTCTGTGGCCACTGAAATCAAGATGAAAAAACTGTTAAGAGTTAAAAACCACCAGATGACCCCATTGTGGAAGGTCGCTCACGGTTTTGTAAGATGTACCTGGAAAGGCTCAGCCAAGTGCTCGATATAAATATCAGAAAAATGTCTCCATCCTTCAGCAGGGAGGTGAGAGCTTCCAGGTAGGAAAGAAAATGATGCAAAATGGACCTGCTCTTCTACAGAAGGATCCTTTTGGAAGGAACTGACCAGCCAGGGCTTCTCCCAGCCAGCGTTACTGTTTCTAAAGCTTCTTTCAGCCCTGCACAGCGTTTTTTGATACCAAGGAAAAACTGCAAGGCATGCAAAGGAGAAGGATTAAAGAGCCAGAGAGAAAGCATCGGGACTGACATTAGGAGGAAAGTTGGACTCATCGGGCCAGGAACAGAACGCCAATGTGATTAACAGGCCAAGAACATAACAGGTAAATAGATGGTATACAGAAACAGGTGGGCAATGTAAGTAGGCAGAGATGTTCCAGACAGAACTAGAAGAAAATGTTGAAGGTAAAACCCAATCGAGAAATGAAGATGCTGTGATAGGCTACTTTCTCAAAGATTCTATGCTGGTTATTTCTAATCATATCTATACTGGGTGTCTACACGTGAGAGAAGCTGCTTATAGAGTTCAGAAGAGAGCGTTAGAGTGTCGGATCCCCTGGAGTGGAGTTACAGGTGGTTTGAGCTAACTGTGGTGGGTATTGGAAACTGAACTTGGATCCTATTAGTTGACAACTACTAAGCCATCTCACTAACCCTTTGATGGACTTTTTAATAAAACAGACACAGGTGAGAGGGGAATAAAATCTGGTTTTGAGGAAATTGCAACAGAAACCCCAAAACAGAAGAAAAGAGACTAAAGACTAAAAGACAAAAAGAGACCAACTATCTGGGCAATTATGCAAGGTGTAAACACGTGTGATGGCGACGGGAAAAGAAGGGAGAACGTCAAGAATATTTGGGAACTGGAGAAATAGCTCAGGAGCTAAGAGCACTTGCTATTTAAGTCGTCAAGTGGACCAAAGTTTGGTTCTAGTGCCATGGGATCCCACGCCCTTGTAGAGAGAATCTCCTATGACTGTAAGTCATCACCTGTCAATAAACAGCTGATTGGCTAATGAGCTGAGGAAGGAAATAGTAGGTGGGAGTTCCAGTAGAGAGAGAGGAACTCTGGGATAGAGTCAGGTGTGGGCAGAGACTTGCTCCATACTCTGAGGAGACAGATGCATGAAACTGAGGACAGTTAACCAGCCATGTGGCACTCAAAGAATAGAATCAATAGGCTAATTAAGTTACGAGCTAGTCAGGGAACAAGCATAAGCTTATAGGCTAGGCATTTATTCATATATAAGTCTCAAAATCGTTATTCCAGGAACAGGGACAAAGGTGGAAAACCCCACAATTAAAAATGGGGCCTAACTTACCCACTCTTAGAATCCAAGCTTACAGCTTGAGAAAAACATGGGGGGGGGGGGGAGGTGGGAAACAAACACTTCTCAGAGCAGTTTCCTAGGGCAGGAGGCTAAATCACTTCAAGAGAGAGGGAGAGGAGGTCCAAGAGCTAACTTGCCTGACAGAGCTGTGCCAAGGTGTCCTTGGATTGGAGTCTGGGGCACAGTTGCTACAGCTTCTCCCAAGCACAGCAAGATTCCAGACAAAGGTTGAAAACCTGCTAGAGAGAGCTAGAAAGCCCAATTCGGGTCCACTGAGAAAAGCCTACAACCGCCTAGAAAAAAGAACCAACCGGAGTGGGGAGGAGCTTTAGTGAACCAGCAACAGCAGCCTGCTAGACCTAGCTAAGGGTCAGCTAGAGACAGAATCATGCAGGCCCGAGGAGCCTGCAAATGCACAGAAGAGCAAAAAAAACATCTCCAGGAGCTGTGGGGGGCCTGAGAAGCCCCAAATGTCTGAACTGGCAAAGTATTAAGTTTGAAAATAATGAAAAGGAACTGGGCATAAATAATCAAAAATAATTTAAAATTGATAAAATGAAGTCCTTAGAGTATTAAATAAACTTAAAAAAAATTAAAACTCATAACGATGAGCAGCACAATGATACACAGCTTTCAGATCTGTCTAATGCGCTATAAAGTGGTTTGTGGATAGAAACAAAAGAGAGAGTGATAAATGACCTAAACGGAACTGGTATATTACCAACTATGATTACTATTACAATAGTAATCTTCATTTTAATCCTGACAGTGAAGTGGTTTCTCAAAAGTGTGTTTGTGTGTGTGTGTGTGGGGGGGGGTCTAGAGATACAAAAGAGAGAGAGAAAGAGAGAGAGAGAGAGAGAGAGAGAAATAAAAAATGAAAACAAGCCTTAGAAGATAAATTAGAAAAATTTATAAATAAAAATGAGAAAAATAGTGAGATAATAGAAATACAAGAGAGAAAAATGAAAATTGGGGACAAACATTAAAAGTAACATTAGAAAAGTTCATAAATAAAATTGAGGAAGATAACTAAGATAACAACATTACAAAAGAAAATATGAAAATTGGAGATGGGCCTTAAAAGAAAAATTAGAAAACATTATTGATAAAATTGAGGAAGATACTAAGAGACAGAGCAAATAAGGCCAGAGCCTTCAGGACCACCATATAATAAAGATCAGGAGTGCCAGCCAAAGGCTCTTAGAAAATCTACCTTAAACTTCTCTGGTTACTGTACAGCAAATGCCAGCAAACCCTGGATACCCACCACGCTATGAAGAACTTAGACGATATCCCATACAAAGACTGGATTTAAAACGTTCTAAGGCCAAAGCTTTAATAGGAAAAATAATCTCTAAGGGTTTTTTAAAAACCAACTTGTCAAATGTTTTCATCACGACAAGCAAGGTCATTTAAAAAGAGGTTGTAGGCAAGGCATTCCTAGAAACAATGTTTTGTTTTTTGTTTTGTTTTGTTTTGTTTTCTCTAGAGGTAATTAAAAAAGAAGCCTCCCCCCCCCCCCAGCCTTCTAGAATATGCAGAAGATGTGGCAAAAGCCTGCCCTGGACTACTGATTGTAGATCAGCCAGGGCAAACACTTGTCAGAAACTCCTTGTCAGAAAGTGCCCTAAGGGGCCCCAATATCAAATTCAGGCCAGCCATCTCAGCTCAACAGCAGAGAAACTCATCTGCAGAGCAAACAACACTGCTCGAGACATAAACATTAATAACCCAAATATCAAATCCAGCACAGCTTCAATAGATAAAACAGAAAACTCAGAACAGACCTAAAAACAAGTTTTTTTGCAAACTGCCGTAAAAGATAAGAGTCCAAAGTTAAAAATTATAATTAAATGAGATTGAAATTAAAGACCTAGTGGATACTGGAGCAAATATAACAATGTCACAAGATTCCCGAAATTCAACTTGGTCACTTCAAAAGGTATCTACATGGTACCTAGGAAACAGAAATTGTCTCAGTTAAAACAAAGGCTAAAATGGATCAAATGCATAGGACTAAAAGGTCAAATGGAAAAAATTAAAGCCTGTCATAGAAAGAAAATAATGTTAGGTTTAAATGGAAACAAAGAACATGAGTTACTGATCCCTCTACCTGGGAATGTCTCTGAAGCTAGGGAGGCATGAGAAGGTTTCCAGCCAGAACTATGTCTAGCCAGGACATTTTGTTGGCTACAAAATTTTTTAGACTTATCATGCCATCCTTTCAAATGACATAGATAGAAATTTATATTAAAGCTTCGTTATACTGTCCAAACTAACTTATAAAGAAAGACAGATGCTTTGCCTGCTCAAACAGAAAGCAAAATTTTAATTGGATTGTGCACATTGCACATTCCATACATATATTAATGCAGAAATGTGTGTTACTTGTGAAAGTTTATATGCTTATAGACACCAATGAAGTTAAAATGGTCCTGACAAGATTCACCCTTGGGGATGCTGAGAAGGATACTGAAGTGCTTAGACATATTTATCCCAGCACCCTGACCGTCTCAATGCTGTTTCCTCAAAACTCAGCATTTGGGACAATTTCTAAATGTCTAGCTAAGTCAGTCAGAATCACAGACTGTTCCAGTCAGGACTTCAGTTAAGCCCTGAACGTTCTCAGCATAAAGAAACTGGACCGCAAATGTTATAGCTAGCTTCCTTAAGATTAACCAATATCCCAATTTTCTTAGGGACCCCCCCAAAAAAAAACAATGCCTCCGACAGCAGGAAGAAATTTTAAGAGTAGCACCCCATTCCCAAGAGGTGGGATGGATGGGTTTTGGATGTTCAATGGTTGATGGATGTTGTCATCATTTAAGGGGAGTTATAGGTTGTTATGGTCTTGGGCTGGGAGGAAATAAAATAAGGGAGGTC
>NC_000073.6:67677319-67702319 GCF_000001635.26 Mus musculus
CTCTCCCTGTGCTCTCTGCGGACAGCTGCCTGATGCTGATCTTGAAGTGCTCTGCGCTTTTCTGTCATCATTGCCACCACCACCACCACCACCACCACCACCATCATCATCACAGCAATACTAAGGCAGACATTCTTGTGTGTTTCTGTCATGCCTGAGTTTCTCCTCAAGATAAATTCCTGTTAACAGCAGGGCTAGTGTGTATGTCTGTCCATTTTGTGCATAATCTCGTTAGAGTGGAGCTTTTATTCAAATATCTGCCAAAAGTTACTAAGAATATTCCATATCATCAGCAACACTGGATCTCTCTCTCTCTCTGTGTCTCTGTCTCTCTCTGTGTGTCTGTGTGTGTGTGTGTCTCTGTGTGTGTGTATGTATGTATGTGTGTGTCTGTGTGTGTGTGTCTGTGTGTGTGTGTGTGTGTGTGTGTGTGTGTGTGTGTAGGTGTAGGAAGAAGATGATTTTGGATACTGCTCTATTGCCCTCCCGTGACACAGGGTCTCCAGTAATCTTCTGTTTCTGCATCTTAGCTCCGAGTAACTGGTGTGCATAGCGGTATTGGCTTTTTACTTGGCTGCTGGGACCCAAGCTCAGGTCCTCACGCTTGCACGTCAAGTGTCCTTACCCACTGAGCCATCTCTCCACCCAGACTGGACATTTTTTTTTTCTGGGATTTTGAGACAAGGTTGCTACAGAGCCCTCCCTGGCTGTCCTGGAACTCACCATATAAACCAGGTTGACTTTGAACTCACAGAGACCCTCTTGCCTCTGCTTTCCTAGTGCTGGGATTAAAGGTGTGCATCGCCATGCCTGGCACCATATTGGACAATTTCTAAACAGATCAGTTATCAGAATCCCAGCATCCTGTATGATCCTCATCTCTAAAGCAATATGCTTCGTTAAACAAAAAACCTACATAGCTCTTACTATATGACAAGAGACATACTAGGTATGTTCATGAATATGAATTATCTTATTATTTATAATGACCCAGTGAATCAGCTACTGTTACTACTCTTAATTTATAGGCGATGAACCTGTTTACAGGTGATTGAAAAATTGAAAGTCAAGGTCCTGAGTTCAAATCCCAGCAACCACATAGTGGCTCACAACCATCTGTAATGAGATCTGTCGCCCTCTTCTGGTGTGCCTGAAGATAGCTACAGTGTACTTAGATATAAGAAAGAAAGAAAGAAAGAAAGAAAGAAAGAAAGAAAGAAAGAAAGACATCTTTTTAAAAAAAAAAAAAATTGAAAGTCATGAACCTGATGCATGCAGAGCCAGTATTTAAGCTTGTGCTGGTTGCTCCGGAGTCTGTCCTCCTGATCATCGTGGTCTGCTTCCCTTTGGAGGAAAAGCTTAGCTTGCAAGGAAACAAGCCTGAGCACCAGGGTGGGAGAGACTAGATCTTCAATTTTTACACATTTAAAAATAAAAATGTTGGAAGACTGTATTCTATAGGTACAGTTAACATTGTCAGCTTTAAAGATTACTGTCAGTCATATGAATGGACCTCAGACAATCAGCTAACTGATTTTTGTTTTGTTTGCCTTTTTTTTATTATTATTATTTAGGTTGTATCAAGGTCAGAAGAGATCAAAAGAAGCTTTCCCGTTCTATCAAAAGGCTTTGGAATATACCGAGATCACCAAAGATGAAAAAAGTCTTGAGTGTGTACAAGTCCTGAGGGAACTGGCAGGTGTGGAGCAAGCCCTAGGACTCTACGCCGCCGCCATCAGTCATTTCTCACGGGTAAGGGCCAATGGACTGGCCACCGAGGCTGCGCTCAACCTAATGCTCTTCGTAAACATGAGAGCCGTAGCAGCTCTGAACATGCCTGGCCGTCATTGGCCGAGATAACTTAAACACTTGGTCAGCACAGATGTTTAGCAAAGATCTTCTTCTTAGAAACCTAGGCAGGTGTGTGCTGGACTGCATTCCCTGCTGCCAACTGCAAGCGGCTGGAAACTCTGGACTGCTCACATTACACGCATGACTCAGGTACCATATCTGGTGACGGGTCTTTATCTTTATTAGTTTATTTAGAGCTTAAGCTTCTATACTGATTAGTACTTTTAAAATGTACTTTTTCAGAAATTATGTGTACTTACATCTGTGTGTATGCACGCTCATGTGTGTGGGTGCCCTCAGAAGCCAGAGGTGTCAGATCCCCTGGAGCTGGAGTTGCAGGCAGTTGCAAGCCACCTGACATGGCTACTGGGACCAAACTCAGGTCCTCTGCAAGAGGCAATGGCTAAGCCATCTCCCCAGCCCCATGGCTAGGCCTTTTATTTACACTCTAAATTCCTTGCTGAAAACCTTTAGCGGTGTGCTCTCAGTTGTTAGTCTACGTTGTCATCGGAGAGTCCTCGGCACAATTGCCACAAATAGAACGTGGAGCGAAGGAGGGAGGGAGGAAGGGAGGGAGATGAGGAGAGAGGAAGGGAAGAAGAGACAGAGACAGAGAGAGACAGAGAGAGAGGAAGGAGAGAGAGAGAGAACTTTTTTTTTTAAGAAACTGGGAACTGGTTTGGGCGCTAGCGAGCCTGATATCCCCAGGATAATCTAGAAAGGCTGGAATTGTGGACAGGATTTCTCTGCCACTTTCTTCTGGGAAATTACGGTGTTTGCTCTTCTGGTCAACTGATTGGCTGAGGTTCAATCATATGATTGACAGTAATCTCCTTTACTTAAAGCTGACAGTGTTCACTGTACCTATAAATACAGTCTTGCAGCATCTTGCCGGTGTTTGACTAAGCAACTGGGCACCCACCTGTACAATATTGATGCCTCCTGGAACTGACCACCACAGGGAGCCAGATGGCTTTGTGTCCCACCGTCCACTCAAAACATCTTCTGACAGTTTTCCTGAAATTTAAAAGGTGTACTAACCCGTTCTGTTACTTCACATGGGACAATAATGACATGGTGCTAAGACTACATCATAGCCCCGTTGCTTAAACTTTGTCTGGCACTTTATACTCCCACGCACAGCGTGTTGGAGCGCCTCAATCTCTCCCTCTATTGAGGTCATCTCTTTTCATCATTAATATCACCGTGCAACGTATTGTTTCCAGCTTGTAGATAAGGAAGACAAGAATTAGCAAGGTTGAGCGATATGCCTAGAGATACATGCCCCAAAACGGCATCCCTCAGATGCAAAACCCAACCCTGAAGCAGACTGGGGAGGTTGTGCCAAGCGTGGAAGGGAGGAAACCGCTCGGGAGGCTGCTGAAGTAGCAAAACAGAACACGAGGTGGACTCTGAAGTGAGATGAAGATGAGGGGATGAAGCAAAGGGTGTGACTTGAGGCAGATTTGGGAGGCAGCGTAGATTGGACATAGCAACTAGGTATGGTGAGACACAGGAGAATTGAAGCACAGACCGCCGGGGATGTCTTCTGCACTGTTTCTGGTGGAAGGGCAGGGTGAGCAAGTGATAGAGAGAGGTAGGCTTCAAGTTGGATAATGAGTTTGTGATGTCTGTGAAGCAGAAAATGTGAGTGACAGCCAGACTGTTGGAGATTGAGGACTGGAGCCAAGGGACACATCTACCTGGACATGGTGATTGTCTTGCTCACTTAGTGCTGGTTTGTAAGGTACTGGAGGGTGAGGAAGACTAGCCCCCAAGACCTTCATAAAAGGGAAGAAAGACTGGCCACTCAAGTATGATGTCATGCCCGGGGCTACAGGGATGCTAAAAACAGTAGATGGGTGTCATTCCGAGAAGACATTGAAAGTCCCAGTGAGGAGTCTCAGCCTCCTCCTGACAGCAGTTGGAGGTTTTCAAACAGAGAGACTGACATCAATCAGATCAGTCTGTGGGATGGTGGGTGGATTAGAGGATAGGAATGGCTCGTAGAGAACCACAGCAGCCTAGGTATGAGGGGGAAGATGGCCTGGATTCAAGAGGCGTGTGAAAATGGACAGATGTGGGCGGGCTTGAGAGGTGGTGGCAGAAGGAATGTATGTGGGCAGTAGGGTGCGTGGCAGGTGTCTGCCGGGGAGCGAAAGAGCAGAGTTGAGTTTTACCAGCTGTCTGGCTTAGTTTATTGAGTGGCTCGAGGCATCGTTTATCGACTGTGGGAACTCTGGAAGGTATGTGAGAGAGAGAGAGAGAGAGAGAGAGAGAGAGAGAGAGAGAGAGAGAGTGAGTGTTAGTATCAGTAATTCTAGATATTCTTATAAACTGCTAAAAGGAAGGATATGAATATTTTATAACCCTTGATTCATATTGACATCCTGCCAAAGAGTTGTTGATTTATTTAGTCATTAGCGTGTCGTTTTAGTGCCAGTGATACGCCTGTGTTAGCACACTAGATCCCAGTCCGCCAGTTTACACCAGGGTTCACCCTTGCAGCTTCCCATTCTGTGGCTCTGATAGATGTGTAAAGATGTGTATCCACCAGTCTAGATACGGACAGAATAGCTTATCTGCAGTGACAGTCCCCGCTGCCCTTCTGAGTCACCCTTTGCTCCACGAGCCTCTGGCCACCACTGATGGCTACAGTCTTGCCTCTCCCGGAAAGCCACATAGTTGGAATCACTTAGTTCATGTTCAGACGGGCTTCACTTTGCAGCTCGCACTTATGTTTTCTCCCTGTGTTTTCACGCGTTAAGAACATCTTTCCTTTTTAACACTGGCTGTTTTATTCAGCCATCCACTGGCCAAAGCCATCTTAGTTCATCCTCTCCAGTTCTGTACGACATCGCTGTAAAATCCTCCAGGTAGCTGTGAGGATGGATGCTTCCCACACTGTAGGGAACCGCCACCTTGCCTTCAGAGAGCAGCTGCGCGGTTCTGTGTTCCCGCCAGCCACGGTGAGAATCTGCGTTCCTCTGCTTCCTCTCAGATCTGAAACACAGACAGCAGAAACACAGAGGGTGGGGGTGGGGGACTCTATTCCCACTCAGAGCATTCTATTTATTACATACGAAGGTAAATTAGCTTTATGGTAACAAAGACCAGGGTTCTTTAAACACTGTACTACCTGTAACCATACACACATAACTTTACATACAAGTTAGCATGTAATACCCTGAAACAGCTCAGACGCAGATCGCTTTGGCACTTCATAGTTCCTTTTGGACCTTTACAAAGTCTCCAAGAATCGATGCACCTATGAATCAAGATGACATTTGGAGATGTCGGTGTCCTGGGTGTGACCCCTCCAGTAGGTACTCACTGCTGGTGGTATGATATGGAGAATGCTTACATTTTTTTTTTTTTGCTATTCATTATCCTCTTTAAGAGGTCTGTATTATGGTCCTTGCTATTTTTTAATTCAGGTTTTCTTGCTGAGTTTTAGGAGTTTCCTCTATATTTTGAGAATGTCTTTATCAAAAAAGAATCACTGGAAAATATTCTTCCAGATTTGCCATTTTATTCTCCAGGTGCTGTCTTCATCAGGGCAGAATTTGTTTTATATTGAATTTTCACTGTGTATGTTTTTGTGTGCCTAGATACATAGTGCATAGGTAAAGGTCAGAGGACAAATTTCTGGAGTCTCATCTCTTCTACGGTGTGTGGGCTCTGGAGACGAACTCTGGCTCTCAGCCATGGCAGCAAGCATCTTTACTCACTGAGCTATCTCACTGGCCCAGAAAAATCACAATTTTAATGATATCTAGCTTATCAATCACTCCATGATTGGTGTTTTATCTAAAAAATTACCATAAACCCAACGTCACCGAGGCACTCCTACAGTTTTGTGTTTTACTAGGTCTGTGATCCAGTGTAAGTTCGTTTTTATAAGCAGCGTGAGATCTATGTCTAGATTCATGTTATTTTGCTCGAATGCTCAGTGACTCCTACACTGTACGTAGGAAAGGCTGTCTGCTCTCCGCCGAGTCGCCGTTGGGCTTTCATCGAAGGTCAGTGGGTCTGACTCTGAGCTCTGTTCTGTTCCACTGACCTGTCTCCGCCTGAGAGGGCGCTAGGCTTCTCCTCACTCTTCTCATTAGTACTGTTTTGACTGTTTTTCTCCATATGAACTCGTGAACTACTGGTTAGTCACCATAAAATAACTCCCCTACGTTTTGATTATGGCGGTGCTCAGTCTCGAGGACTGATCCTCTGCTGTGTGAGCAGCATCTCCACCTGGCTCTCTCAGAACTATCCTTGCGTGGCTCTTGTAGGTCTGTAGTTTTGTCGTGTGATGATGCTTCACCCTTTTGCTAGAGTTCAGTTCAGAATCGGATTTTTAAGTGAAACTGTATGAAGATTTCAATTTGCAGCGATGGTGATGCAAATGGTGTTTTGTTTTTTATTTCAAATTCCCATTTGTCTGTTATTGGATGTGTGGAAGCAATCAGCCTTACCTTGCTATAAGTGCCTCTCAGGCCCAGGGTTTTTAAGACAAAACAAAACAAAAATTTCTTTCAGAATTTCAATATATCATCTGCAAATAAAGACAGTTTATCTCTTCATTCTCAGTCTATCTGCATACCCTTTATCTCATTTTTTTTTTTTTTTTGGTCCTATTGAGTTATTCAGGACTCAGGATTCACAGAGCGGTGGTGAGGGCCATCCTTGTTCCTGATCTCATCAGCTGTTGCGAAGCTTCCTCCTTCCCCACTTTACTAAGAGTTTTGTTTTCTTTTTAATCATCAGTCGTGGGCATTGGATTCTGTCGAATGCTTTTTCACGTGTATTGATACAATGTTGCGATGTGATTTTTCTTCTACTTGATAGATTGATACACTTTTCTTGGTGTATTTGTGTAATAGAATATATAAGTTGCTTTCCAAATGCTAGTCCTTAAATTTTTTCATGATAAAAATCTATATCTCCCCATAAGGTTTTGATTTTTCTCTCATTTACCAATTTCTAAAACTCAGAAGAAACATATCAAGTGAGAATATGATCAGATTACTTCATCAAGGGCCACAACTCCACAAAAATCACTGGGATGAAAGCGGCTTCCACAGGACCCAGGATTGCCAATGTGCATGCAAAGATCCGAGCTCAGTTTAGAGAAGCATCCCCCAGCCGTGGTCCAGAGTGTGCTAGTATATATCCCCAGAATGGCTGGGTCTTCCTAGAAAAGTTACAACTGAAGAGTAAATTATATTGTTTGACAGTGTGGTAGACATGGCAATGTGTATTTTTTGCTTGAGAGGGGAGCCTAGGAGTCTGTGAGGCACTAGAGTTAGGCAGGCCACACTATTAGAACCTCTGGCTTACAAAGATGTACATATATAAAAGCATGTACCAGGAAAGGGAGTCATGTATGAACTCCCAGCATGTCAGGGTTTCTCACTCGGGAGACCCATTTCTCAGATGTGAGTGGGAAACAAATTAGCTAGTGCCTCTTGCTTGTGAGACCCATATTCACCAATTATAGAATTTTCTGTATTCGCTTCCACGTGTGTGTGTGTGTGTGTGTGTGTGTGTGTGTGTGTATGTGTATTTCATTCAAAAGGATAACTGCATACTTTAAAGGGGTCAGGGAGATGGCTCGGCAGATAAAAGTGCCTGCTGCCAAGCATGAATACCTAAGTTCAATACCTGGAAGCCACCTCCACAATTTTTCCTCTGGCAGGCTGTGGCATGTGCGTGCCCATACACTTAAACATGCACACGGTTTTATCAAAATTTAATAAAATTTTAAAGCATTTGGAAAATTTCACATTTCGTTATACCCAGATATTTTTGTGTGTGTCTGAATTGTGGGAAGTTTAATATTGGCACGGGGTCACCTTCCGCCTTGTTGATTATCTTTATTGCCCTCCATGAGTTTCCATCCGATACAGATCCAGTACAGATCCTGTATGGCATTGGGTATCACAACTCTGGTCTTTAGTTTGGAATCGTTTTTCACTAGACTGCTTTTTATGACATTAAAATTTAAATATATATGTACACATACATACGTGACAGCTTTTTGTAGACTGTTTCTCAGTTTGTGTTTGTCTGAGTGTTTTTCGTGGCTAGATCTAAGTAATGTGTGCCTAGATAGAACACTATATGAAGGATATGTATGGCATCTAGAGGCATAGTGCCCATCTGTGCTGCATTGAAGACATTCATCACCCTGTCATGATGCCACACAGTTTCTCTACTGTGTAACAACTATTTCCTCACATTCACCTAATTAGCATTCTATAGTCTGCTCCCTGTCAAATACTTCTAAATTTAATATCTATTGATAACGCTTTCCTTACAGATTCTTAACCGTGAGAGTGGTAAAATTCTGGTTTTCTAGTCTATCATTCCTACTGCATTGATCAGTTGACATTCTGCTGTTAGGAATAGCTCCCACTTCATCCCCAGCAAATAGGTAACAAATATATATATAATTCACAAGCATGAGGCAGCAAGAGCTAACTGGGAATGGTGTGGGCCTTTGAAACCTCAGACCCACTCCCAGTAACACAGCTCTTCCACCAAGGCCACGCCTCCTAATCCTTCCCAAACAGTTCCACAGCTGGGGACCTGATCAAATATATAGGCCTATGGGGGCCATTCACATTCCAACCACCAGAGAGTGAGACTACTCGGTAAAGTATAGTATGCTTGAGGTGACTTTATATTATTGCAAAATGCATTGCTATTTTTCTCTCATTTTTACTATACTTCTGAGTTGCCTTTCAGAGACACATACTGTTCGTAACTTGTACTTATGTGTATAAGAGCACCAGTTTGTCCATAGCCTGTTTCAGCAAAGCGTATTGTCGAGCTTTCAAGTTAGTTCCAATCTGATGGGTGAGAAATGACATTTCAATATAGCTTAAATTTGCATTTCTATTTTTAAAGTTGAACATCTTTTCACATGTTAAAGGCACTCTAAGTCTTTCTGTGAATTGTCTTTTTGTGTGACTTACTCATATCATTTGCCAATTTATAAATAGGATTTTTGATCTACCTTTTAATAGCTGTTAAAGGCTCTTTATGTATTAACAATATTGATCCTGGTATCCATGATACATATTGTAAATATTTTCACCCAAATTGTCATTTGTTTTTTAATTTTTCTCATTTCTTACTGAGCTCATTTATACAACATTAAACCTATTCTCTTAAAGTGTTATATTTATAAGTTTTTGCAACTGTTATCTAATTGCATTGTTTTTGAAAAACAATGAAGCCATTAGCTGTCATTTCCCAGTCCCTTCTCCTGACAGCTGTCAGGTTACTGTCTGTGTGGATTTGCCTGTCGGGACACTTTATATAAACAGAATCTGACAATGTACGGCCTATGGCATCTGAGTTAATATATTCACTGGCTAGGCATTTGTTTTTATTTCAGTTCTTTTCATGTATTTCACTATATAGACATACTAGATTTTTATCAATTTACCATTTGACAGACATTTGGGCTGTTTCTGCTTTGGTGCTGCATAAGAATTTATACTCAAGCTTTCTATGAACATACATTTTTGTTTCACTTGGGTGTAAGACTAAGAGTAACCACTGAGTGGCATCTAAGCTTTGAGGAGCCACTGGGCTGTTTTCCAAAGTTACCTCAGTCTTCATGTTCTTACCAATGAGGTGCTCCAACATTAGGGTCCCTCCGTGTCCTCACCAGCGCGTCTTGTCTGTATTTTTAACTGCAGCTGTTTTATCAAGTAATGTGATGTTTGAATTAAGTTTTAGTTTCTCTCATTACTAGTTGTGTACCTTTGTATGCTTGTTGGCCATTTTTATACATTTACTGAAATATGTTGATTCGAATCTCGTGCCCATTTTAGACAGTTCTTTGTCTCTCCGTTCTTCTCTGGGAGTTGTTTTCATTTCCTGGTGCCAGAGCCTAAATGCCCACCAGAGGCATGAAGCTAATGATTGCCTCCAGCCACTGTCCTGATGGTGTCCTTCCAAGTGCAAAAGCTTTTACTTCTAACTAAGTCTAATTTGTCTATTTCTCTTTCTTTTTTCTTTTAGCTTCACATCTAAGAAACCACAGGATAATCTAAGTTCACAAAGAATTGTATCTATGTTTCCTTAAAACAGTTCATGGATTTTAGTTCTGACATACAAGGCCTTTGAATTTTTTTGTGTGGTCCTTCGTAAAGGATCAACTTCCCTCTTTGCATTTGGCTATCTGGTTATCTCAGCATACCGTTTATTGAGAAGCTTATACACTCACTATGGAATTACCTCAGCATGACCGTCACAATCAAATGACCATAAGTAACAGGGCTTATTTCTAGACTATCAACTCTATTCTATGGATCTAAGTTTTGAAATCAGTAACTGATCTTCTTACTTTGTTATTCTTTTCCAAGAATGTTTTAACTCTTGTAAACTCCTCGTGTTCTCCTAGGAATTTTAGGATCAGCTTGTCAATCTCTGCACCTCTTCCCCACAAGTAATTGTGCTGGAATTTTGAAAGGCATTGCATTTTTATTCATAATCATTTGTGTGTGTGTGTGAGAGAGAGAGAGACAGAGACAGAGACAGAGACAGAGACAGAGACAGAGACAGAGAGGTATATGTGTGAGTACAGCCACACACATTAAAACGTGGTTCTCTTCTTCCTCGCTGGGTTCTGGGTTTCTGGGACCGAACTCAGGATCTAAGACTTGCTTGGCAAATGCTTTTATGTGCTGAGCCATCTTGTCAGACATGTTTGTTACATGTGATGCCTATTATAGGAGGAATGGTTTCCTTAGCTTCTTTTTCTGAGTATTCACTGATAATAAAGAAAAATAAATGCTTTTTAATGATTGTCTGTGTATTGCAACCATGCTGAGCTTCTTGGTGATTTTTTTCTGATTCATTTGTCTCCATATGTTCCAATTTTTATCTTTTGTTGCACTTAGATTTAGAATTTAAGTTAAAAGTCTTTCTTCCCTGGGTTATAGAAGAATTCACTTGCTTTTAGAGTACTTGGCAATTTTGATAGTTAACTATTATTTTTATTTATTCCTAAGGCTAATAAAGATTAAAGAGTGTTTTAAATCCAGGAGAGATTTGGCAAAGCAAAAATAGCATTGAATTTGAAGTCAGAAAACCAGGCTTGGAGTCCAGACTCTCTGTTTAGTACTCTTTGATTATAGACTAGTCACCCAGCCCCTGTAACAACAACAAATCTACAAAGACACTTTCCACTTAGCAGAACTCCTCCAGGTTCCAAAATACTAAGTGCTTTGTGAACTCCAGGCCCACTGCCAGGGTAAACGGCTTTTACTTATTTATAGTAATTATTAACTACTTATCACTGTTCCCTTTTCTTGAGATTTACCTGAGGAATGGAAGGGTACAGAGTGGCCATAGGTCTCCAAGGAAACCGTGGGTAGTAGGCATTTACTAAATATACACAAATGGGGGTTTGTTATCTTCACAGTTGGTTTTCTTTCATCCCTTTGGAGTGAGAAAAATACACACAGAGGAAAAGACGTTTTAGTTTCAGTAGAATGCAGAAAAGTTCCACAGTATTTTAAGAAGTAGCCCATTAAGATGGAAAAAAATAAAGGAAGCCCAACAGAGCCACTGCACAAGAAAAGTTCCAGGAACTTAAAAGAAGTGCTGCCTGCCTGCCTGCCTGCTGGGATTGTGGGAAAGCCAGGCAAATGTTCCTGTTTGTGAAACTCCACATTGAGAGATGTTAGTAATCACACCTTATTATCTAAACTAAAAAGTCACAAGATTTCCTTGCTGTGGGTACAGCTGCTTTGTTCTGTTTGCAGGCCGTGAAGACCCCAGCTCTGCTGGCGGAATCACTCTTCACTTCTCTGACACTTGAGTGGCACATTTCTCTTGTTCAGTTTTCAGAGCATCTCAGCTGCAAAAGTAGGGACCTTTGATTAGCAAAGGTTCATGAAATCAGAGCATTTGTACTCTACAAAAGGTGGTAGAACCAGAAGATGTGGCTTCGGTCCACACCAGCTAAGGGCACTCACTGACAGCTGGCTGCTCAGACCTGCTCCAGGTGCTCTGTGGGTAGTGGCGCTTCTCACCACCTGAGCATCTGCTGTGGCTCTACCACAGGCATAATTCATTTTATTAGAAATAATCCAAATAAGACTTGTGCTAAAATTTTCAGATCTCTTGAGAAGCTAATTGTACTGGCTAGTTTTGTGTCAACTTGACACAGCTGGAGTTATCACAGAGAAAGGAGCTTCAGTTGAGGAAATGCCTCCATGAGATCCAACTGTAAGGCCTTTTCTCAATTAGTGATCAAGGGTCCTTGTGGGTGGGACCATCTCTGGGCTGGTAGTCTTGGTTCTATAAGAGAGCAGGCTGAGCAAGCCATGGGAGGCAAGCCAGTAAAGAACATCCCTCCATGGCCTCTGCATCAGCTCCTGCTTTCTGACCTGCTTGAGTTCCAGTCCTGACTTCCTTTGGTGATGAACAGCAGTATGGAAGTGTAAGCTGAATAAACCCTTTCCTCCCCAACTTGCTTCTTGGTCATGATGTTTGTTCAGGAATAGAAACCCTGACTAAGACACTAATGAAGGCTTTATTCTTTACACAAAATTCTAAGTATGACATCAGTCTGGGCACCGTACAGATGATTGCTGTTGCTCTTAAGGCAAACCGAGAGAGCCTGCCTCCTGACCGCCCCCTAGCAAGCCTGGCTCGGCCACCCCATTGTTCTCAATAGTCCAGTGAAGGCTAACAGTGAACAGCAGAAAACGGAGACCTTACCAGTGTGACCACATAGGGAAAAGAAGAGGTCCAGTGACAGCCGTGGCTGAAGGCCATCCTCAAGGTCCTCAGATTGGGGCTGGGTTTCGTTGGAAAGCAAGCCCTCTGCACCACTGAGCATCCCTGGTCAAGGTCATCGATGTCTTGGCTCTGGTCTCTCCTGCAAGGTTGTCTGACAACTTGCAAATCTCTTTCCAAGGGAGAAGATCCCCTCTGGCTGGCACCAGAGCTCTACCCTTTTCCTTCTTTCAGCATGAGATTCTTGGGGCAAGTCCTTGGTTTCAATAGTCTGGTAGCCAAAGGGAGGGGCTCAATAGTCTCTTTAGAATATCTTCGTTTTGTCAGAATACTGACACTTTATCTGCCCGAAGGTGCCCAGTGTTGACGCTGATTGAACTTCTTCCTCTGTATATCTGCCGGTGGATGTCGATTAGGAGTCAGAGTAAAGGAGACGAGGAGGAGAGCAGAAGGAAGGGATATTTGATGGCATGAAAAATGAGAGTGTGACTCTGTGACCGTGTTTATAAAGTTAAAAGCCATCAAAGGGAAACTAGTCTTACGCAACCTGGATGAAAAAGATAACTCAGAGATACAGGGACAAAAGACAAGAACAATCTACAGAAACGAAAACAAATGGGATAGGCCGTTTATAATCCTTAACTTCAGTTGTTATTTAAAAAAAAAAAATGGCTGTGTAACTACCCACCAGCAGGCTGGAGTCGCCTGGGAAATGAAGGCAAGTATGTGTTTGTGCATGCATGCATGTGCACGTGTGTGTGTGTGTGTATGTGTGTGTGTGTACATGTGTGCATATGTGTTTGCATACACACATCAGTATTTCTCGACGCTGCACAGGAAGGCCTTCAGAGTGAAGGACTGCAGTATGGAGTGGGAGGAAGGATGAAGCATGGAAATAGAAGGAAGCTTTCTGTTTTGTTTTGCTTTAGTTTGTTTCTTCCTTTCAACCACTTATGATTTTATGCATTTAAAATCTAGTTAAGTTTTAAGAAAGCTCACATTTGCAGGCGAATGAAAATATTAGCCCTTGGCATGCCTATTTTGTGGTCCCTATGTGATATCTCTATAAAGATGCTAATCCCTATAGATAATGGGACTTCTTCTGAGCCCTTTGGAGGAGATAAGACTGGCACCTGGAGGAAAGCCACGGAGGGTTCTCTGTGACTATTAAAAGAAACAGACCTTGTCCAGGATGTCCATTTTTAGATGTGACTTCCTATTCATCTAATCCCCCTGGGATTTCCAGGACCGCCCTTTGCTTGGCCTGGCCTTTCCAGCTACCCCAGCCCCTCAGAAAAGGCTTCCCTCCTGGACAGAGACTGGGAGGAAGGGAAGTGGCCACCCTGCACCGTAACCTGACCTGTCTTGCATAAGGCTGTCACCTCAAAGCCAAAGATGGAATGGCCATTCATGGCAGGGCAGGGACGGGAAGCTGGTCAGTTATAAATAAGGCCAGCAAAGCCCAGGCCTCGCAGTGACGATGGGCCTGAGCCCATAGTGAAGGCAGGAGCTTGGACTGACGCAGGAGGCAGAAGACTAAAGCAGGAGGCAGAACACTTGGTGATGCCTGTCCTGTCCACCATCCCTGCTTCTTCCCTCCATCAGTGTGGCTTCCACGGTCCTCAGGAGCAACCTGGGTGCCCATTTACTGGTACCTCACTATTCCCTGGCCAGTTTACTCTAGTTTTTGACAGAGTCCATACTTAGTAGCCACCCCCCCCCCCGCCTTTACTGATGCTTAAATAGTTTTCCATTACACTGATAAGAACGTCATCTTTCTGTGAGCTTGATTTGTTTGAGAACAGTTTGGGCCAAGACAGCATGTGAATGTGTATTGTAGGCCTTAGGCTGACTCTGCCCTGTGCCGACCAACCATGTGACCTTGGTGTTTCACGTCTCCACAGTAATATGGACTCGCAGTATCTGTCACTGGTCCTTTGGGGTTAAGCAAAATGGTGTCCACAATCCGCCTAGCACCATACTTAGCAAAGTGAACGCATGTTCCCCGTGGGTCCCTTCTCCCACCTCCTACCCGCAAGCATGCTAGCCTCTGCTTTACAGATGCCCTAGTTGTTTATTCCTAAATTGAGACTTGGTCACCAACCCCGTGTCTTCTCTTGGTCTAGGTAAATATTCTCTAAGTCCACAAATGTTTCCTGGGCCACTTGTATACTTACTCTGTCTGTACTTAGCTATAGAAGAAAACACTTCCCTCTGGATCCATGATTCCCCTAATTGTTACCAGGTAGAGGGGGGAAATCTGTCCCCAGTCCCCCAGGTACCCTGTTACCAAGTGTTTCTGCATACATAGAAATACCGTTATCTTTCTTTTTTACTAGCCACTGTGTTTCCTCCTTGAGGAATAGTGCACATTTCACAGATGCAAGGCAGCAGGCCCAGTTAGATAAGAGTCTGCCAGCCCTGGCTCTTGGGGCCTCTATTGGCAGATGGATCTGAGCAAAGGAATCTCTCGTTTCCTCCAGGAATGCACCTGAGATACTAGAACAAACACCACTCTGTCATTTGACAGGGACCAAGGGAACTGGTCATGGCTACTCTCGAGATTTTCTTTTTAATACATGATATTGGCTAGTGAGGTAATTAAAGATGAATTTACTTTTTAAGCCAATTGAGCCTTTTAAGAGTCCAATTTGGGGATAGTTAGCATTCTCCCTCAACTTTAAAATGACAGCTCTTGAGCATGTCGCTATAGGACACTGAAAAATAAAAACAAATAAATGAAAAATAGGAAAGGAGATGTGAGGGGAAAGCCCCACCCTTGGGCGGTGATGCTGCAGAGGTGGGGACTGACCCTGAGCTCTGTGGAAGCCCACACAGGGAGCAGGACTCTTGTCCCTGTGTTCTCTGCCTCCTGGCCCCTCCGTGCCTTCTGTCACATGTAGCCTGGCTGCGCATTCACTTCTCTCAGAACTGCTCTAACGCTGTGGCCGTGCTTCCAACCACAGGACCGACTGCCAACTCCCCAGCCTTGTCCCCTGGGACACAAGTGCTGCTGCCCCTCTCCGTTCTTGTCACCAGTCCTTAATGTCACATGGAGACCCTTCTACAGCAGTCAGGTGGATGAGGAAGAGGTGGGTAGGCTTCCATGGTGCCCGCCAGTGTCAGTGGGGGAAGCGCCACCCTTCCCCGGATGCCAGGGAACCCTGGATGGCACTGTTACAGATGAGAATCCCTGGTGCTATGGTGTCTTCTTCAGCCCTTTGCAAGTTGCCTTTTCTGTGTTTCTGAAATGCAACCAGGTTAATATATGTCCGTAGAGACAAGTGATTGTATAAGTACCTTTGCTTTCTTCCTCCTAATGAATGCTTAGACGGAACCCACTTTCACCATCTCGAATGGTGCTTGAATGGACTTGAGGGCGTCTTGATAGACGGCGGGCACTGCACTCTGAAGAGAAGGGAGCGCGTGAGAGGGCACGCGGGGACAGCTGAGCAGAGCACTAGAAGCTATCTAGGTGATACGGAGCCGCAGCTCCTGAACCGGTGTGCTGGAGGATCCACAGGTGGCACTGAGTAACCAATCCTGACATCACGGGGGCAAACAGAATTCTGGGCAGCTGAGCATGGCATAGAGGGGAAACTGAGGCTGTCGAAAGCTGGCGAAGTACAATGCGAGTTGGGCTGTGTGTTGCTTTAAGGCGCTCCTTCCACTTCACCCTGTGCTGCTTAACCCTGCTCTGCACCCAGGAGGCTGATGCAGGACAGGGTCAGAGTTCTCCGACTAACAGCCTGGCCACGGAAGGAGAGTGGAGAGAGGGCCTCCTCTGGATCCGCCCTGTGGTTCACCTTCCTCTCCCATTTCTTAACCATCTACATGGAGCATTGTCCCCTCGTCCTAAGACAAAGATGCCCTTAGCCTTGGGGCGGGACATCAGTACATGGGGCCATTCTATTGGCTAGCCTGTATACGTGTGCCATCCCTTTTCTTCCTTCAATATCCACGAAAAATTCTAACAGTTGAAATGTCCAGAGGAAGTTAGCCACATGCAAAAACATAGTAAGAAGTGTCTGTATGTCTACACAAATCCAACCACCCCTCATTTTGCAGCTCATCTATACTCCCCTTTAAAACTGAAGCAAGCTTGATATTTTTGCATATGAACTCGTAGTGTTAGCACGATAGCTGACAAGTGGAAAGCACTTCAAAATTAAAGCAGCACCGAGCCAAACGGGAAGAAGTTAAACTAAGTTGAAATGAATGGAATTTTACTGAATAAATGAGATGCTAATTTGATACATTTTCAACACCCTGTGTGTTCTGCACTCCTCCCTCCCTCCCTCCCTCCCTCCCTTCCTCCCTCCCTCCCTCCCTCCCTCCCTCCGTCCCTCCAGCACGAGGTTCGAGAAAGCGTCTTAAACACCAAATAATAAATTAGACCAGAAACTGGGTTTCTGAAATCAACAATCCATGTTTGCCTGTACAGGATTAGCATCTTACACAGGAGAGTGCAGAGGTCGGGATGGTGGTGGGATAAATTCAGATCCCCCAAGCCAGTGTGGCTCTCAACCTGTGAGCTGCGACCCTTTTGGGATAGCATTTCAGATAGCATGTGGGGAGGCGGGGGGGGGGGGGATGACAAATTCAACCTTGGGAAGGAAAAAAGCGGGGTGGCAAGCAAGGTGCACCAGGCTCCTGAGGCTCCTCGAAGAGTCCTGATCTGCCATACGTGACATTAGATCTAAGATGGCTCCCGGAACACCAGTGAGACAGCAAAAAGGAATAGGGCCAGGGCAGTGGTTGCTTCTCCAACCTTCAAGGAAGTCCTGGCAGGTGACAATCCCCCCGCCGCCCCCCCCTCTCTGTTTCTTCCCAGTCATCTATCTCATCAGGTAGGGCTTTCACTGGGGCATGGTGATGGTGTGTTGAGATATGATTGGCCAAGGATCTGGGGTTTGGGGGGGGGGGCGAGGATTAGCTTAACTGCTGGGCAGTAAACTCCAACCTGCACCCTGGTGCTGGTCTCCAGAGCCTGAGTCCCAGGGTTTGTCACGTGACACCATTGCCTGCCTCTCACCCTACATCCTTGGCCCTGTTCCCCCAATATCACACGTATCAGATATCTACATTATGATTCATAACGGTAGCAAAATTACAGCTATGAAGTACAGTGAAAATAATTTTATGGGGGTCACCATGAGATGAAGAGCTGAGCTAAAGGGTTGCAGCATTAGGAAGGCTGAGAACCACCGCTCTAAGCCTTGGAGAGCTATTTTCTTGATATTGTTAAGTGGGCGTTTTGTTGTTTTGCTACTGGAAAGAAAAAGCCAAAAAAAGCAACTTCTGATCTTTTCAGAACATGCAATTATTCATTTGAAAGTAATTGTAATAGGCAGATTTATTACCTTTCTCTCTGAGTTGTGATGGCAAATAGAAAAGAAACAGAAAAATCTTTAAATTTGACTGTGATTCAGTCAGAATCAGCACATGTTGGTGTGTTGAATCTGTAAAGGAAAGCCCTCCTGAGCATCCTGCAGCAGGCTCTGCAGCTGTGGATCAAGTGGGTAGATGGCCAGGGGAGACACCCACAGCCTGACCCTGTGCAGTCTTCTCAGGGACCCTTCTATTCTCTTTTTTTCATGTAGACACGGAACACTCCATAACTTGACTCTATCCTTCGGCTCTTGTAGTCTGAGCAACCAGAGACTCTATTTTGAAATACCTATTACTTCAGTAACATTTCAGATCAGAGTTCAAGACTGGGCTCTTTCATGCCAAATTTCATGTTGTGACTACTCAGGCTCCCCCCAGCTCCCTCGTTCAGTTCTTTGTGAAGAACTCCAGTAGTAAGAAAAGTTGTTTTAAGGCCAGGCATGGTGGCGCACGCCTTTAATTCCGCCACTTGGGAGGCAGAGGCAGGCAGATTTCTGAGTTCGAGGCCAGCTTGGTCTACAAAGTGAGTTCCAAGACAGCCAGGGCTACACAAAGAAACCCTGTCTCGAAACAAACAAACAAACAAACAAACAAACAAACAAACAAACAAACAAAACCCCCAAAAAACAGAAAAACAAAAAAAGAAAGAAAAAAGAAAAGTTGTTTTAAATCCTCGCCTTCTTGTTTAAGAATTCTGGGTGTTCCAACACAGCAGCAACAGCCATTGCCAGCTGTGGTGGCCTGGGTGATCAAATCCAAGCTTTTCCCCAATCGCAGAAAGCCTTGTACTGGCAGCTCAGATTTCAACACCACCGCAGTACTACCCTGCCTTGATTGTAACCTCAGAGATCGATCAGAGCAGTGAGTCCTGCTGGGCGTGGACTAGAAGGCCTTCCTGGGATGGCATTTCTTTCTTTTTTGGCTGACAGATGAAGAACAGCATCCCAGACACGGCACAACAAACAGCCTCAGAGTCAGAGCGGATCTCCACCCTTTGCTGTGACACGTCTGGACCATTTGGCCATTGTCGTAACACAAACTTGAGACTACCCATTTGAAAAAGAGGAGGGGTGTGTTTGGGTCGCTACCTTGAAGGTTGAAGTTCACATTGCTCAGTTTATGGTGGCCAGAAAAACAGAAAGAGGAAGAACCAGAAGTTGCATGGTCCCCTCTCAGAGCAGCCTTCTAGTGACCTAAAACCTCCCACCCCCTCAGGAGCACCGGGCTGACCATTAGCACATGTACCTAGGGAGCACCAGACTGGCCATTAGCACATGTACCTAGGGAGCACCAGACTGGCCATTAGCACATGTACCTAGGGAGCACCAGACTGACCATTAGCACATGTACCTAGGGAGCACCAGACTGGCCATTAGCACATGTACCTAGGGAGCACCAGACTGGCCATTAGCACATGTACCTAGGGAGCACCAGACTGGCCATTAGCACATGTACCTCTGGGGAACATTCCAGGCCCCTTCAGCACTCTCTGTTTTCACATAGAAATTGAAGGCCATGGGAAGTATCCCCCAAATTAAGTGTTATGTCACAGGTGAAAAAGAACTAAAGTACAGCTTGAGTCTTCGTGGCTGTGGGCACAGTCTGCCTGCCTCTGTGAGGTTTTATCCTTGTTGTCAACTTGGCTGGATTTAGAAGTACCTAACAGATACACCCTGGGACATGTCTATGCCTGAGTGTGGTTGGCTCCCTCCCACACACGAGGGTCTAGGTAGAGGTCTAGGTAGAACAGAGGGGAAGCAGAAAGCCCCAGGAGCACCAGCAAGCTCCTCCTTCATAACTGAGAACACTGTGACCCAAGGCCTCACTCCGCGTCACCACACCTTCCCACCGTGAGGAACCGGCTGTACCTGCTAAAGTGTGAGCTAACAGAAGTTAGAACAGTAAGTGAGGAATACACAGTCCTCGGCAATAATCCCCAAATGCCCACCATCTTGAGTGAATGTACCATTCGCTCCGTTCACCACACTTAGCCCGGCTTCCCATGGCTCCTGCTGTAGGCGTTCTTTGATGGCTGGAGGGATGTAAGCATACTACTCACAGTATTTATTTTAGTTATTACTGTGTGTGTGTGTGTGTGTGTGTGTGTGTGTGTGTGCGCGTGTGTGAAGAACACAGAAGGTGGGGAGAGACCCTTCCCGTCCCTCCTACACAAGGGTGTCTGTGCATCAGATCATCTGGAGCTGGAGTTACAGGCAGTTGTGAGCTACCTGATACCAGTGCTGGGAATCAAACTTGGGTCCTCTGCAAGAAGAGCATGCGCTCTTAACCACTGAGCCACCTCTCCAGCTCCATTTTTTTCCAGTTTAAAATTGCTGTCAGGGAGATGATTAGTAAGATCCTCTTTGAAGAGTTATATTTCCTATTTAATTTGAAAGGATTTTTATTGTTTTGTTTATAGAACACCGTTTATGTTAAGCAGTTTTAAAATGAACTTCATTACAAAGAAACAGAGCAGCTCTCCATGGTACCGAGGCTGCAGGCAGGTGATCAGACAGCAGGCTGCCATGTTCTGGGCTAAGAAATAGGGCCATGAGCTGGGCTTGCCTGCCTCCTTGGCACCACCTACTTTTCACTTCTTAAAACCTCCCCTGCCCCAACCCAACCCCCATCTCTGTAGTCTTGGCTGACTCAAATGACCATAAGCTTTTAAAAGATTTATCTTAAGGCGAGGCTTCCGCGACCATCTCTAGCCCGGTGGATGCAGCGTTAGGGCTCTGGCCTCCACCCAGTGTTTCTCAATCCCCAAAGAAATTGCACTTCCGCATCCATCATCCCTCTCGGCTTGCTGGAAAGTTCCTTGGCTCCCTGCTTATCACCGAAAGGAAGGTTTCCCATTGCTGCTGCCAGGCCTGTAAACAACTTGTTTCTTCTCTCTGGTGACAGGCACATCTCATCATCCTGAGTAAAGATCCCTCCCCGGAGGAGGCTGCAGACTCTGCACACTTCATCGCCCGGGCTGCTGCTGCTTCTGGGATGCACGACCACCGTGGTGAGCACAGACAACCCCCCCCACACACACACACATGCACATGCACACACTCACACACACACACATGCATGCGAACACACACGTGCACACACACGCGCACACACGCATATACACATGCATGCACACACACACTCGCACACATACATACACACACACACACTCACGCACACACACATACATACACACAGACATGCACGCACGCACGCACGCATGCGCGCAGCTTGGCGTATGTCACTGGTGGGTGAGACTGGCATAGGCCATCACGCTGGAGCTCAGCAGCTGTGCAGTCTTTCCTCTCTGTGCCCTCTGTCCCTTCCCCCTCCGGAATGTCACTCTTCACCCAGAACACCACTACGAAGCATGGGGGACTCATGCACAGCCAAGAGGGACATCTCTGCTTTCTGCAGCAACTATTGCGCTATGGAGGTGTTCAACAGCTCTGAATTCCTGAATTCTTGCTCGGGGGAGCTTTCAGCCAGGGTGAACGTGTACATTCAGTGTCAGGATTTCAAGAAGAGGCCACCACTCAATATGCATTCCCTATTCTTGGTAGGATAGTTAGCCTATGAGATTTGGGGCTTCTCCATTCCGTCACCCCAGGCCTCCTCCCTGTTGAGCCTCATCTCCACCTGAGCCCTTATGGCCTTGTCCTTGGGATCCCAGGCAACATTCCGTCCTCAACACTGTAGCTCTCAGTGCACTCTGTGTGTGACAGGAAACACACACTCTAGTGACTTTGTTGTGGCCAAGCTAGAGATGCCGGTATCCTCTGTGTTACTCTAGCAGCGTGGTCCCACATGGCAGGCAGCTTACATTGTTGGGATCTTCATGTGTTGGCTGATGGCGACTAACTCAAATACATTTAGAGTTGAGATGAGTGTGAGAGCAGCTCTGGTCTGGGGGGAGCCTTGAGATTCTAAGAGGAAGTTGTCATGGCTCACAGTTTTCCTCATCCTTATTGGGGATTCAGAGCTTCTCTTATTCTGTTTGATTTCTTAATCTCTTCTTCAATCTTTATTATGGTGATATATATGTATGCGGCTGAAAGGTTCTGAGCCTTTAAAATAGGCAGAGGAAGAAAACAGTGATGGGAGAGGCAAAGGCCAGAACCAGTCCTGCCTGGAGGTTGTTCTGGTTCTGAGCCCTACCCAGCACACAGTGAACTCGCTTGTTGACTGTATGAACTGAACGACGGCCAGCAGAGATTATGCATGGAGACAGTGTTTTGCAAAGCTCAAAGTTACACCAGTCTGCTTTGCTCTACATAAAGTCAGTGACAATTCAATTTGAGGGGTGTGTGTAATATTGATAGATGATAGATAGATAGATAGATAGATAGATAGATAGATAGATAGATAACACTCACACATCTATGTATATATAGTTTTCTAGGATAAGTATACTTGGGTTTGCCTCTCCTATAAAGTGGGAGTGATAATAATACTCAAATGACACAGATAATGTGAGTGCTGGCTCACACCTTCATAGGGCATACTGACCCTGCCTTACTCACCTCCAGATTCTGAGGCAATAGGAAATTAGATTTTTGTAAGCCACTGAGAGTGATCAGGTCTCAGCCCAGAGGGTCATCTCCAGACCCTTTTATCATTTGTTTTATATAAAAAGACTGGCCCTATTCCTTCCCCCTTTCTACCCTACCCCTATGTAAGAGTCTGTAGGGTGTGAATCAGACATGGGGCCTTGGATGAGTGAGGACAGCCTAAAGGCAAGGGTGTGGAAGGGCCAGGACCCCGCAGCCTACACAGGCTCTCAGCTCCACCTTCAGCCCCACAACCACGTGGCTGTGTCGAGCATCTCTTGATTGACATCTGAAGAGCTTCTGTCCCAGTCAGAACTGAGGTGCAGAGGCTCGGACTGGAGACTAGGAAGGAGAAGGGTGACTTCAGGAGCACAGGTAGCAGATGTCTCAGGGAATAGCAATGATTGTGTGTGGGTTCTCAATACTTTTAACAATCTTCAGAAGCAGGGCATGATACCACAGCCGGTTCTTCCTACCAGAATGTTCTATCAGTCTAGAGAAGGTCCTCCTTGTCTCTGACTCTCTCCCTCCCTTTCCTCCTCCCTCCCTTTCCTTCTCCTTCCCTCCCTCCTCCCTCCCCTCTTTCCTCATTGCTCTATACTAAAAGGACAGAATCCAGATGAGCCTGCGGGCTGCTCCTTGCTAGGCCTCTCTCAGATTCAGCACCTGCCAATCAGAGGACACGTCTCACCTTGGTAATAATAGTGGTAATTTAATGGGAATTTTACCGTAGCCACTGAAGGTAAGGACATTCTAAGTGAGGACGGTGGCAGGGAAGCCCATAGGGTAGCTGCCATGCTAGTTGTCCAGTAGCAATGGGAACCCCAGAACAGCTGTGCAAAGCAAACAGACCCTCACCCCCACGGCCCGAGCAAATCAGAAATGAGTACCCGTGTGGAGAACCCTCCCCATTATCCCAGCCATCGAAACCTCCTGCTGTCAGACAGAGTCCTTGCTCGCTGAGTGGCAGGTGCTGTGGGCAGGACAGGAGCAGCCTGCCTGGGGCCCAGGGATTCACCTTCCCTCTAGAAGCAGAAACAGGAGAGTACAGCTGGAGACCAAGCAAGCACATCACCTCCCCTCCCCCCCATCTTGCCTATCTTTTCTCTGCTGTCCCTGTCCCTTAACTTGGAGGAAGCCATGGGGCAAGGCTGTGAGAGACCCAACCAGGCCTCTACTGCCCCCTGCAGGGGAAAGGAAAGAGTACTACTGGGGAGTCTGGGAGATGGGTCCCCACCCTACCCAACCCCTGCCCCTGCTCTCACCCACCCAGGGCTTTCTGATCTGGACTACAGTCACTTCTAGTCCCAAGGTCCCCCCAGAAGCAAACCTGCCTGTCCTTCAGAGTATCAAGAGGTGGTCTGGCCTTTGCTCTTTTGTGTTGAAACTTGTCTGTACCTAACTTTTTTTTTTTTTTTTTTTTGAGAAAAAGCAAACAAAACAATAGACTCTTTAAAAAGCGTAAGTTCCCGTGTGAGGTTTTCCCGTCACCGGCCTGCTCCCACTCCCTTGCTGGATGTCCATTGAAGGCATTGCCTGCTAGCACGCAGGGCTGCTGGCCCTGGAGTATTTCTGGCTCCCTTTGCACGGTGCCGTCCCCGCATTCCTCATGCGGACAAAACTGCCCTAGAAGTCTGGGAGGCTCTGGGAGGCTCGTGCTTGCCTGAAGATTCCCAATTCAGGCTTGAGGAATGTCACTAACCTGGGCCTGGCCAGCTTCCCAGAGCATCCTTAGACAAACTTGGTATTAACAGCTCTCCCAACCCTGCGAAGTGTCCAGGGCCTTGGCCTTGTGTTTATAGTGCTTCTCCTTAAGGATATTAAAATGAAATGGTCCAAAGCCAAGTACATTTCAGTGTAAACCTCTGTGCCGCAGGGCCCGCTCAGAGCAGGCAGCCTTGTTTGGAAGTGGCCCCATGTGGTCCTGGGCACAGCAGGCTAAGGCGGTCTTCTGGGTCCCAAGACAGCAGCGGGAATGGCGAATGGCATCTGCCTCTGTTGAAACCGAGGCTCCAACAGGGATTTCTGAGTAACTGGGTTTCCCCTCTGTATAATTTCTTTGCCCAAATGCATCTATTTCCCAGCTCCCACTTGTCCTAGTCTCCTATATTTTGCACAGGCATAATGAAAAATGTTTATGAAGCCTTTTTTTTTTAATGTAATTGTTTGGGTAGGTCTCCATGACCTTCTATAACCCTCCCTTTTTCTCAACCCTTCCCCCATGCCCTGTTAGCTCTGCTTCATGCCCCTCCTCCACACAGTGGCTGCCTGTTCTAATACCACTTAGACCCCAAGTGTCCTGAGAGGCTAGCAGTCAGGCAGCTCCGGGTGTTTGTAACTGATGGAGCCTGGGGTCCCCTGGTGGGTAAGATTGCACCTGGGAACACTCAATGACTGTGGCCTGCACCTTCCTGTGGCTTTCCTCGGCTGCCCGCTTCTCCCCTGCTTCA